>NW_028145595.1:1585000-1872500 GCF_977016875.1 Pavona decussata
TTAATTTATCAGTCCAGCATTAAGCTTATTTTGTTGATCTTTCCCGTAAGCGACCACCTCCCGTAAGCGACCACCTTGTTGTGCATCAAGGGTGGTCGCTTACGAGAGAGTTGACTGTAATTGTTTTATTAAAAACAATCAAGTAATATTGGTAGGCCTTGCTGATTTCCTTTTCAAGAGTAACCAGAAAACAATTTATGGTCGCTACTTCTCGGGCATGGTATAATGGTTCATATACCATGGCCGCTAAGCCAATCAAAACTCTGGATTTGCATTTTACAATGATCCAGTTTTTAATAAATATATATATATATATATATATATATATATATAACATATAGTCATAATGTACTTTCTGCAGGACGAGTATATCATAGCTGTAACTTATTTTACAAAATAACTTATTTTACAAAATAGTATTACAAATAAAATAGCTCATGGGGACTTACTGTCTTCATCTGTGATGACAATGATAGGACTGCTAACATTTCCATCTCCCTTTACCGTAGAGGCAAACACTGTGATGCCGTAGTTGGTGTATTCATTCAGACCTGTCAGTGTTGCCTGCCTTGTTGGAGCATTCACTACCTCGGTTTGTGGACGGTCGCTAGGTAATGCCTTGTAAGTAACTGTATAACTCAGGATAATACCATTTTTATCAGCTGATGGAACTTCTCCCCATTGAACCAAAATACTGGTAGAGCTGGTGTAGTGTCCCTGAAGATTGTCTGTGGGAGCACTTGGTTCTGCATAGAGACAAAAGATCAGAAATAAAAAAGGATAAACCCACCATTTTCTTGCTTCAAGAAAGCTACAATTATAGGCCAATTTCTTTCCTTTCTAATTTGAGCAAAATATTTGAGAAAGCTTTATATCATCGCCTCTACAGTTGGAAGAATTTACAATACTGAATTTGTCGGCTCCAGTTTGGTTTCAGGGAAAATAAAAGTGTTCGACTCAGTACCCATGCTCTTATCTCTATGACTGAATCTATTTGCCAGTCCATTGATAATAATGAATTTGGCTGTAGTGTATTTATTGATTGGAAAAAGCCTTTGATACTGTTAATCATACAAATCTTTTACATAAGCTTAACCATTATTGAATAAGACGAGGCAATGTGCATGAATGCTTTTAATCTTGTTTATTCCAAAGAGAGAAATTTGTAAGTGTAAATAGTCATAACTCAGTTTTCCAACTTGTGGTGTTCCACAAGGATACATTCTAGGACCCTATTATTCTTGTTGTATGTAAATGACTTGCCTGGTACGTCTGGCTTATTATCCTTTTATTTATGTCCTGATACAAACCTTTATCTTTCTGGCAAAAGCTTTAGTTACCTTGAAACAATTCTTGATCACGAACCTAATTAAATCTGTGGCCGAATGGATGAAATGTAACCGCTTAGGACTAACTGTAAGTGTCTCTAAAAATAATTTTATTCTTTTTTCATTCCGAAAAACTTAAGCCTAAAAAGTCATTTAGTATTAAAATTGTTGATGTATGTAATGAACAAGTTGACTCCACTAAGTAGTTAGGTGTAATATTTGATGCCAACTTATCATGGAAAAATCATAGTAAGGAGCTTTGCTTAAAACTATCAGAAACTGTGGGAACTTGTCGTAAGCGAGACATTTGTCAATAGCGATATTCTTGTCATGCTTTACCACTCCTTTGTTTGTCTTTTCCTCTCTTATTGTGTCTATGTTTGGGGTTATATATTTCCTTTGTTGTAATTTCAAACACCATTATTTAATTTTTTAAAAAAGGATAAATTTTTCTCTGAACCTAAATCCCATTCTGAACCTCTTTTCAAATCTTTCAACCTACGTAACCTCGTTGATATTATTAAATCACAGCTTCTCTCTTTTCTTTGTCAATGGTAATGTAGACTCTCATCTCCGTGTTTCAGAGAATATTTCAAATTTACCCTCTTCTGTTCATGTGATGGAAATCTTTTTGTAGCCTAAGCTTAGACGAATCAATATGGTTTATGCTCCCTAAAATTTACTAGTTCTCATCAATGGAATTCCTTGCCTACAAGCATCAAATTCTCTTTCACTGTTTCATAAAACCCTTAAGAACTCTATGTTTGATTGTTATACTTCCGATTAGCTATGTGGCCTAGCGCATGAAAGCTCATGAAGAAATACCTTTTTATCATAAAGAAGACCTTACCAATGCTGTGTGTAATACTAATTCCATTGGGACCATCCTAACTCACTCCGTATGTAGATGCTATAATCTCCATTCTTTGTTTATAATGTATTTATTTGTATATGTTTATTGCTAATTTGTATCCTCTGTAAGTTGAATTGAGTTGAGGACGGTGCCTACTAATACAGAGGTATTTTTACGCAGTTTATTACCATGGTGGGAAAAGCAGATCTTAGCAAGGGCTATTGGAATCCAAAAAGAAAATTGGGGGTCACCATGCATTTTTTAGAGATGATTAAGAAACAATAATTCTAAAAAGTGCTAAAATACAAAGCAATGTATGGCATTTTTTTTTTATCAAATTGAAGCTTTATTATCTCTGAAAAATGCATGGCAAGCGTTCGATTTTCTTTTTAAATACCAAGAGCACTTGCTAAGTTTTTCTTTCTCCGCATAGTTTTAAACCGCGCAAAAATATCCCTGTATTAGTAGGCACCACCGATAGCAAACCCGAGTATCTCGAGATGCGCAGAACGTATGCGCGGTAACAAAGGAAGGCACCGTCCTTACATAAATTACCTGATATATTTGAAACAAAATCGGCTACTATTTCTTGACATAGCGCCGATAAATTATATCACTTTCAGGCCTGTAAGAGGTCACGCAATTATAATATTAAAAGACATTAATATTTTTCATACGGTTGAAGGGCAAGTTGTCTTCCAGCCCTACTAGTTGAGTTACTTAAATACTACTCCGTGTGAAAATGTGGCCAGAATGTAAATTCTCTTCTGTAAAAGTTATATGTGTTGAACTTAAAAGTTTCGACTATTCGGAATCCTTAACTATATATTATTATATAAAATATAGTGCTCGAATGGGATTGCTTTGATTCACTGCTAATTTTAAGCTCTAGGCTTTATAAAATTAAAAACTATATCAGTTTGTCACGCTGACACATAAAGAGGACTTGTAACATAATTACTTACTATCCTGATCAGTTCTAACAACAAGAACAGGACTACTGCGCGGTCCATCTCCTTTCACAGTAGATGCAAACACCGTGATATTGTAGTTCACATACTCCTTTAGTGCCGTTATGGTCTTTAGACGATCATTGGGTCCAACTGGAACATTTCCATTGTGATTCTCTGTTTGTGACTGGTAGTTAATAGTGTAACTTGTTATGATACCATTCTGTTGCTCCACTGGCACTTCATCCCACGAGACTATGATGCTGGTTGAGCTGGTGTTATATCCTCTTAAATTTTGTGGAGTACCATCAGGTCCTGATATAGAAATGAAAAGTTAAAATTATTGAGGGTGATGGTATATTCAATAAATTAAGTAAATTAAATAAATTCTTGGCCATTCTGTGATTGACAACCTGTGTTTTGTTCATGTTTCCATAATTCTTCGAGCCCCTTCAAACGTTGCATAGCGTAACGTAGTTATGGAATGCGGAATTTTTTGGTAGGAAGCTATCACTCGTGTTTAGAACTGTTTTGTTCAGAGGAAGAAACATTTTATTTATGAAGTTTGATAATACTGCATGGTATAATACGTCTCTGAGTACATCTTCTCTTGGAAAGTTCATTTTTCGACCGTTTGAGTAATTTGTTTGGTTTATAATTAAAGCTTTCGAAGGAGGGCCTTAGAGCAAGGTCATTAGGGTTGTTACTGATACTAGAAATAATAAAGAAAGAGTTTTCTTAATTATTCTATGGACTAAGGAAGGACGAAACATCATCAGCAAATAACCCTTTTGCAACCAGATAATGGCCCTTCTTTCATCAGCGAACTTCATGAAATTTCAATCACCAAATATTCTAGCGAAAAACAACACACTGCCAGAACGGAAAAGTGGAAGCTTATTCAAAGGAATTTACTTACTATCCTGATCAGTTCTAACAACAAGAACAGGACTGCTGCGCGGTCCATCTCCTTTCACTGTAGATGCAAACACCATGATATTGTAGTTCACATACTCCTTTAGTGCTGTTATGCTCTTTTGACGATCATTGGGCCCAACTGGAACATTTCCATTGTGATTCTCTGTTAGTGACTGGTAGGTAATGGTGTAACCTGTGATGATACCATTCTGTTGATCCGCTGGTACTTCATCCCACGAGACTAAGATGCTGGTTGAGCTGGTGTTATGTCCTGTCACATTTAGTGGAGCACCGTCAGGTTCTAATATAGAAATGAATAGTTAAAGTTATTGAGGGTGATTATATGTTAAATAAATTGACTAAAACCTCGGTCATTTTGTGATTGATAACCTGTGTTTTGTTAATGTTTCCAAAAATCTTCGAGCCCCTTCAAATATTGCATAGCGTAACGCAGTTATGGAATGCGGCATTCTTTTGTAGGACACTTTCCACTCGTGTTTAGAACTGTTTTGTTCGGAGGAAGAAACATTTGATTAATGAATTTTGATAATACTGCATGGTATAATGCGTCCCTGAGTATATCGTCCCTTGGAAAGTTCATTTTTTGGCCGTTTGAGTAACTTATTTGGTTTTACAGTTTTCGAAGGAAGGTCTTAGAAAAAGGACATAAGGGTTGTTACTGATACTAGAAAAATTAACTCAAGAAAGAGTTTTCTTATTCTATGAACTAAGGAAGGACGCAACATCATCAGTAAATAAACCTTTTGCCACCAAATAATGACGCTTCTTTCATCAGCAAACTTTATGGAATTCCTATCATCAAATTTTTCAAACATTTCCAAAAATTTCTTTCCAAAGATAAAACACACTGCCAGAACAGAAAAGTGGGAGCTTTTTCCATAGTAGTTTACTTACTATCCTGGTCTGTTCTAACAACAAGAACAGGAGTACTGTGTGGTCCATCTCCTTTCACAGTAGATGCAAACACCGTGATATTGTAGTTGACATACTTCTTTAGTCCCGTTATGCTCTTTTGACGATCAATGGGCCCAACTGGAACATTTCCATTGTGATTCTCTGTTAGTGACTGGTAGCTAATGGTGTAACTTGTGATGATACCATTCTGTTGCTCCACTGGCACTTCATCCCAAGAGACTAAGATGCTGGTTGAGCTGGTGTTATATCCTCTCACATTTTGTGGAGCACCATCAGGTCCTGATATAGAAATGAACAGTTAAAATTATTGAGGGTGATGATATGTTCAATAAATTGGGTAAATTAATTAAATAAATTTCTCGACCATTTTGTGATTGACAACCTGTGTTTCGTTCATGTTTCCAAATTCTTCGAGTCCCTTCAAACGTTGCATAGCGTAACGCAGTTATGGAATGGGGCATTTTTTGATAGGACACTAACACTCGTGTTTAGAACTGTTTTGTTCAGAGGAAGAAACATTTATCAATGAATTTTGACAATACTGCATCGTATAATACGTCTCTGAGTACTTCTACCCTTGGAAAGTTCATTTTTCGACCGTTTGAGTAATTTGTTTGGTTTATACAGCTTTCGAATAAGGCCTTAGAGAAAGGTCATTAGGGTTGTTACTGATTCTAAAAATAATAAAGAAAGAGTTTTCTTATTCTATGGACTAAGGAAGAACACAACATCATCAATAGATAATTTAACCCTTTGCAACCAGATAATGGCGCTTCTTTGATCAGCGAACTTATGGAATTCCAATCACCAAATATTCTAGCGAAAAAAACACACTGCCAGAACGGAAAAGTGGAAGCTTTTCCAAAGGAATTTACTTACTATCCTGATCAGTTCTAACAACAAGAACAGGACTACTTCGCGGTCCATCTCCTTTCACAGTAGATGCAAACACTGTGATATTGTAGTTGACATACTCCTTAAGTCCCGTTATGCTCTTTTGACGATCATTGGGCCCAACTGGAACATTTCCATTGTGATTCTCTGTTTGTGACTGGTAGGTAATGGTGTAACCTGTGATAATACCATTCTGTTTATCTGCTGGTACTTCATCCCACGAGACTAAGATGCTGGTTGAGCTGGTGTTATATCCTCTTACATTTTGTGGAGCACCATCAGGTTCTTATATAGAAATGGAACGTTTGAGTTATTGAGGTTGATGATCTCTTTGATAAATTAAATTAATTCATCGAGTTTTTGTGATTAATAATCTGTGTTTTGTAAATGTTTCCAAAAATTTTTGAGCCGCTTCAACCGTTGTATTCGCGTACGGCAGGTACGGAATTGGGTATTTTTACGATACTACCAGGTGTGTGACTACCATCTGATGAAAATGTAGATTACAATACGAGTTTAGGAGATCTGAAAAAAAGTCATGGTGGCGATGGAGTTGGATTTGCCATGTTGTACAGTTAGACCTAGAACCAGGACCTTCATATATCCACTTATTTGGACATTAAAGCAGTTTTGTCAAAAAGTAAGAGTTGGTCTTTAGCTTGCTGCACCGAATTAGTGTTGGCAAACGACAGGATAACATGAAGGCACTTCAGTTTTTCTCGAGAGTAAGTCACACAAGGCTAAGATGACATTCATTGAAGAAGGACAGCTTCATTCGCTGGTATAGATTCATAAGAGGAAGGAACCTGTCATTTAGCAATCCAAGGACGGCATGTGCAGGGATAAAAGCTTACAGAAGAGGATTTACAGGTTTAATTCAGCAACATAATAAGGAAAATGACATGCTGAAAAGTGATGCATCGAGTCATGGCAAGTCTGCTGAACCACAACAAATGCAATGCGCACTATTGCAAATATTCACCAAGGAGAGTAAGCAGTGAACTCTTTGATGTGGAAATTTTGCAAGTCGGAGAAGTCTGAATGAAGAACAGTTGGCTTGGTGGTTTTAGCCTGGGGAGATTTGACATCCCGGGAATTGATTGTATAAACGCTAATGATGTTTGTCATCTTGAAATGTCCTCTCCAGATACCCGCCATCTTAGTTTCCTAGTTAACTGGAAGTCTCTACGTCTGTTTCACGTACATGTTATCGGACGGTGAGCTTTGGCTGACAGTGTGTTACCTGGTATTCAGTAGAAAAAAGGAAAAAAGAAAAAAGGAAAAAAAAAAAAAAGGAAGAAACTTTCTCTCCTCACTGACCGGGACCAGAACTCGAGACCACAGATCGCCATGATCGAGCAAAACCTCGAGGTCTGGGGTGGGTGACCGACGAAAAATACAGAAGAAAAAGAATGGGTATCACTTGAAGCGGCGTGTCATATAATGACGTCACGCGGGTGGCTTAAAAAGAAGAGAAGGGAACGGAATTTGAAAGAAAGAGATGGATTCTGTCCATAAAAGTAGAAATGGGTAGACGGAATAACTTACTATCTTGGTCTGTCTTCCTTTCGATTTGTTTGCTCTTAGCACTGACTCCCTTACTGTTAAAAGCCTGCATGGAAAACATGTACCAGATGAACTCCTCCAATGATGTCACCAGATATGAAGTGGTGTCCTTTCCAAGCACAGTGCGATTTTCTTTTTGTGGGCTATCTGTTTTCTTGTACAAAATGAAATACCCCTGGATGGCACCTCTGGCTTGTTCTTTGGTTAGCATCTAAACGGAGGAAAAAAAGGGAAAAACATTACGGTAAAAAACCATGTTCTTAAATACACTTAATGGAAGAAAGCGCGTTCATGTTAAACACTGTTACCTAATTTTAAATAATAGGAGCCGATTGTTTTCTTGGAAGCATTCGAACTGCAAATTCTTTGTGATCTTGTATGTTAAAGTGCACCATAAGGCTAACACGCTAAGACCTTGACCGTAACCATGATATCAAAATTCTTTTCTAATCATACCTGCCAAGAGACATTGACAGCAGTGGAATTGAGAACAGTCACAGTGAAGGCTGGAGCAGTACTTGGAGCTGTTAAAAGAATTTCATCATGCAATTATCGTTCTTGAGTATTGGCATTGGCGTGTGCTATTGCATAGAAATGTCCCTAAACACTGATCTCTACTGTAAACAAAATGTTGAGTAACAAAGGAAATCCGGCCGAATAACTTATGCAAGCCTCTATTACTAAGAGAAAAAGAATGCTAATCATACTTGTTTCATTTCAATTACGTGACTGAAACTGGAGGAACAGAAAGAGTGTACTTATTTAAACAGTTGTATGTCATTGATGTGTTACACAATATTGGCTACTTGTTTAGAGAACATGAATCAAAATCACTGCCCCCCAAAATGGATACATTTGCCACCCTATCGTTTATGTGAAAACCGTTCACAATACCGAAAAGTGTAAAGAAATAAGTATTCTGCACTTTGTAGAGTAAAATAAGGCATGTTCAAGGAAGTTATACCAATCCATAAAGTTAAAGCTCTCATACACTAATTAACCAGGAGAGTGATTCCACACATTTTCGAGTAAAAGCTAGTAAATAACATACCTTGTTCATCTGTAGTTGTGTCAACTACAGAGCTCTTAAGACTAGGACCAACTTTGTTAGTTGCAAACACCTTAATAAAGTAGGTTGTCCAGGGAAAGAGATCCTCAAGAGAAGCACTTGTGGAGGAACCAGATACCACACAGGTACCATTGGACAATCCTTGACATTTAACATCCCTGAAGTTCTGATTATCTTCACTGATCTCCACTGTGTAGTTAAGAATTTCACTGTTTCCATCAAAACCAGCTCTCCAGGAGATATTCACCACACGTGATCCCTTAGAGTCAACCAACACATCTTGTGGTGGGTCTGGTGCCACTGTGAAGTACGATATTGTTTTTAGTAAACACAACTAAACTAAAGACCCGCAAGGTGTAATGGCATCTCCCATCGTACCATTAGTTGGTTAACGGCACTGGCTCGGTTTGCCGAGGTCTGGTAAACATGGCAGGTCTGGTAAAGTCAGCTTGGCTAGCCGAAATCCCAGTATAGCGTTGCCGGAATGCGGGTTACCCGTGCTGAGATTTACAATTGTCAATGTAATCTGTTCACCAGGCCAACCCAGCTTTAAATTGGGTCAGCAATTTCATTTCGCACGAAAGCTGATTCCGCCTTAGTCGATCCTTCTCTTGAAACATGACAGATGAAGGGAATGCAAAATGCTGGAATAACGAACCTAACATCATTCGATCTAATCTTCATTATTGGAACCATTATAACATTGTTATACCTTGATTTGGCAAGTGCTGGGCTGGCTCACCTCATGTAATACAAATCCGACCCGGCAAATCGAGCCAGCCCGGCTCATGTTATCACGACCCCTAAATCAGAAGAGCCCCACCTATCATCATGATGACTACCACCTTGGCTCTGTTTTCAGACACTAATTGCAAGGTGTGCAAACTGCTGTTTCTTAGTAATACTGGTTGAGAAAATTTGTTTAATGTATCAATCTGATTCCTTTACTCTCTTCTTTTTTCGACTTGTTTGCTTAATTATATGCTGATTTAATCATAAGAAGAAATTTTAAAACTATAGATACTGATCATTCACATCATATATAAGTGCTTTAAGTGAAACAAACCTTGTACAACAATTGATGTTGTAGCAGCTGCAGATGAATTATGGACACTGTTTATAACCAGACATGTGTAATTCCCAGCAACTTCTGAAGTGCTTGCATTGATTCTCAGCTGTATTAGGCTTCCACTGAAAAATGCAATGGACCCTTGTGTAAAATTCTCAATGGAGGCATTTCTTGAAATAACAGTTCCATCTTTTTTCCACTGCACTTCAGCGGGTGTTGGTGAAGATTTGTAGTGGCATGTCAACAGAATGTTGTTTCCTATAACAACAAACTGTCTTGGAGGACCATCAATTGCCACCTCTGGTTTAACTGCAATGAAATGCAAAACAGTATTGCAGTCAGTTGATTTAAGAATTGGTTCATGCTAGTGACAAGAAAATAGTGCGCGGAAAACAGGTTTATTTGTGATCGATTACAAAATTCTCTCGATGCGCGTACAGAAAAACAAAGATTCTTATTGGCTGGTTACAAACACGCCACAATGACTGTTTGCACGTTTGGTGAACGAGAACGTTTCATCCGAAAATGGCAAAGAAAATTGCTTCTTTTCAATGAAAATGTAGACAAACGTTTTTCCAAGTCCAAAGAATGATAAAGTACTCAAATTTGTCAAATGTTCAAGTCAAAGTTAAAGGCTGAAACTAGAGTTTGGATTCATATAACGATGTTTACGTTGTGCACGGTACAGTTGGAGAAGACCGCGCTCCGGGAACTTGCTGTTGTTGTCTTCTCTTGTGCGACGACCACACTGTTGTTTTGAATTTCTCTGCAAACAGCAGTGGTAGAAGACTCAGATGAACCAGGCGCAAGGCTTCTTGAGAGAACTTCACTGCAACTGCGAAGCTGGGACGAAGATGGGCGCGTATTGTAATGTGCAAGACTTTGTTCACTCCTGTGGCCGGAGATCGCCATGATGTGTCTGTTGGGGATGCTTGCGTTAGACCACAGAGTTATGGCAGTTGCTCTGATGCTATGGTTCGTGTAGGTTTTTGACAGGGGTGCTGCTTCGCTGATATTCTTCATCATGGAGTTGGGCGAGTTCACTCCGACGGGACGCGCTTCATACCATACGTTGTCTCCAACACTCCAATTCTTTCGTGGATATATTGAAAAAACGAATCGCACTTTGGATTTAATTTCGATAAGTACAGCTCCAAGGCCTTATAGCCGTCGTTCGGGTCTTCTGTTTCGTACATTCGGGCGTACTTTTCTGTGCTGGGAACGTCAGACACTCCACCGGGATGATTCTTCGTAACCTCGTCATGTGCCATTGTCACGTACTTTCGGCCAGTTGGGTCGACTTCAAACTTGAAGCTGGTCGGTTTGAGCTGTCTCTGTCCTTCCCGACCTCTTCTACAAAAAAAGAGAACCACATGGAACCATACATTTCGTAGAAGAGCGAGTGGGTTGCTCAGTGCAAGAACCTGTGAGGATTTAAGCCGCACTATTCTTCGTTTTCAATTGCCGGCTTGTGCTTTACGTTTTTTCCCCCTGACGCTTCAGGTTAACAACTTGTGCATTCAGCATCTCGTTTGATCTTTTAAACCTTGGGTCGGATGAGAGCTTTAGGCCTTTATTAAGTGGCGGTGCGTTCAAAAATCTTTCCACAGACCGGCGAAAACCGAGGAGTGTAGACTTGCTGTACACTTCTCCTGATTTGTTCCTGGCCTCTGCGTAAAATCTGCGAAGGTTTGTATCCAGCTGACCAAGTGTCATGTTTTCATGCGGCGTTTGTATTTTTCTCTCAGTGCACCAAGCTAAAAAAATGTTAATACCATTTAGTTTATAGATGTACAATGCGTGAAGATTTTTTTTAACCGTGTTTGAATAAATCTCTCAGCTTAGATACAAGTTGTCAAGTACTTTACTTGTTGTTGTTGTTGAGTAATTAGTCAAATACACTGTAGCAACTGCGGAAATTTTTACTTCTCGGATTATTTCGTTTTAATAATTTTGTTACCGAGTCTGTAAGAAGCTTCTTGTTTTCATTACCATGAACAAACGAAAGAAACAGTAATAATTACCTTTGAATGTTGCCACAGACCAATTTGTGGCTTTTTTAGTGCGAGCGGAGTGCCTTTCCGCGAGAATTTTCTGCAGCTCGGGCTCTGTTAAATTTGGAAAACGCGTTTTTTCACTGCTTTTGCTCTTCTCTTTGTGTGCTAAAAACTCCATTTCAAGAGAAAAGTCGGGTAGTACTTCATTATTTCTAGTTCCATTTCCGGTGAAACTTTGTAACAACTTTAAGCGACGGAAACCCGAGTTTGTCTGCAAGTTACACACGTCATCAGATGGACGCACGGCCGTGCGTATGTTGAAAAATATACTATGATGACGCCAATAGAAATTAGCTAGGGAAGCGCGCGCGCTGTGTTATAAAATAAAATATCATTAGCATGCTAGCTCAAGCAATATTGCTTGAGCTAGCATGCCAAAGATGACTTTTTCGAGATATCTCGAAAAAGTCATCATGTTTTCTATAACTAAAAACTGTTCTGAATTATGTTTAAACCAAGTTTTCATGTGGGAAAGCAGAGCAACATTTGTTCAAGATCTTAAGAACGTTTAGATTTCAGACAGTTCAACACACTTGCTTGATGACGTGAAAAATTTATCGGTGTATACTGGACTGTTTGGTAAGCCTAAATCGCCTCAGAAATTTGGATTTAGTTGTAAAGCAAATTTTAAGTTTTCGTTGAGAAAATGTCAGCTCAGAATTTTGTTTTCGAAGGGGCAAACATGTCGTTAAAAATGCAAAATAAGGTCCCTGGTTTTTTTTTTCGTAAAGCCAACAACAGCTCGTAAACTCAGGGAATAAGATTCCGTTTACTAAAACTTTCTGGAACTTAAATTTTCAAGGAACAGCATCTGAACAGGTCAAACTGTATTAGCTTAGACAGATATGCCTTTCAAATTTGAAGTATTTTGCACTGATGAATGTTCTTGTTGGGTACACGTGTTTAACGAGGAAGAGAAGAATAACCGAGCAACGAGGAAATAGTTTGTGTTACAAATTTGTCATTGATAAGGCATTCTAATTTCTTCAAAGTAAGCGTACAACTCAACAGAAGAATCGCAGCTATTGCTATTGTACTTACGAATGAATGTCGTACGTGTTTGATTTGAATATATAATTATTACTTGTTTGTTACGCAAACATTCCTGTCAGTTTTGTTCAAAGCTGTTTCAAGTAACGACATCGGCTTAATTTTGAACCCTGAAGCTTACCCGACATTAGACCGAAAGGTAGTATGGGTAGCTATAAGTCTTTTGTGATTGGGAAGCATGTCTGATGAAGAATTGTACCATGACTTGTAAAATAACTATAACTACTGTTTATACCGTCGGCTATTTGAATACTACGGTCCCGGAAGTTTCTTGCACAATAACTAATGAAATCTCAGGCGAAGTGAAGGTATTTTAAAGACCATTAAACTGATTTTACCCTATAATCTACTTGGAGATATACTTATTTAGAAAGTTTGAGTTAAAAAAATAGTTTTGTCGTCGAAAAGGAGCAAATTTAAAAGGTGCTAGATAGCGTTAACTAAAGCTGTCGCCCAATGTTGTTCATCCCGATCTGAATACAAAGCACTGATCATGATTAAAAACAACTTACCTCCAAATGCGAAAATAACACTAGCAATTAACAGTAGTGAGAGTTCTTTGCACTGATCATGATTAAAAACAACTTACCTCCAAATGCGAAAATAACAGAAGCAATTAACAGTAGTGAGAGTCCTTTAACAGCCATTTTAGAGCTAAAAGGTAAATAGGTTTGCGCTTTCGCTTAAATTGTGTCCGTTTCAGTACAGGGGAATCAGTTAACCACAGCTGCAGCTGTACGTATGCAAAGGATATGTTTAAACCCGTGACGGCCTGGTTCGCGTGACGTTCATTCGATTTGCATTTCGAACAGAAGCAATAATAAACAAGTCAAAGGACAGGTCAAGCATAAAACCTGGCAGGCTGTAAACGTGAGCTTTTGCTTCAGCACTTAAGGATGCCGAGAGCTCCAAAGTATATTTTATTTTATAGTTTTTATAACCACGGCTTCCGAGATTTAGGGATACCATCACCGTCGGAGGTGACCGACGTTATAATGTGTTATAAGCGGTTTTTTTTCTAAAATTTATCGTGAACAGGACTTTGTATTACGGAATACGAACCGAAAGGAGTTAATGTGCCTGTTAATCATAACTGCATTTATCCGTACCTAAGAAAGGTCATGTATCTTTGTCTTGTTCTCTTAGTACCTGTTTAGGAAGGTTCTTGAAGACCTTTTTAACAAAATGCTCTCTCTCAGCTGACAATTAAAAAAATGTTTGATGAAAATACGAGTAGAGGATTCTTCTTATTTCAGTAAAATAGGAATTATATTAAGAGAATGTTTACATAACAGTTGCGGATATTACTTCTTTGTTTACCTGATTCAAGGAAAGATTCACAGAGCAGGGAATGGAAATGTTCCAAAAAAGCTCTCTTTTACAATTAATACTCAGTTCGGCACAAATTTGTAGGGAGGTTATTTTCCAAGTGATAAAGGGGGGGTTTTCGACTGTTATTATGGGTATCTCTCTAGCGATCACACAAGTTTGGTGTATAACTATATGATGGTACCTTTTAGGGTATTGAACCCAAGAATACAAGAAGTAAAAGTCAGTCAATTGATTTGGTACCCTCTGAGGGTTCTTTTCAGAATTACCGACGATCACCCCCGTAACTCTTACATGGGAGCACCCCCTCCCCTCGGGGACTTTCTGTCAAGTTTACTATGCTTGGACCAGGATATTTCATCGTACGATCTTTTCGCTTTTAGCTTGACGTTTAATCCGAAGTGCATCAAATTCTCCCTGCTATACGAAAAAGCTTTCAACGAAAGATATGCTTACCAGTGTCGACTCGCCAAGCAGAATTTCAATGAAATTGTTTCCTTTCGCATGCCCTAGACCATAATATCTAATACAGTCGAACTTCAATGTGCGACCACCTCTCGTAAACAAAGCCCTATATTTGGAACCTCTCGTAAACAATCACTCCACATTTTTTCATCCTATTTCGAAAATGTTCTATAACTTTTCATTGCGATTGAATATGGCAAAACGCAGACACGTTTTTTTAGCGCTCTGGGTCCGGAAACTGAGGAGCAAATTAAGTTAGCGAAAAAAAAATTGGCTTTGACCAGGGTGGCCCTTTCAGCACGAAACTGATATCAATAGAGGCAATGCGTAATTTATGAATACTACAAAATAAAAAGTTTACATATGTACAAGAAAAGTAAAAAGTAAATAAAAATAGTTAAACATCACATGGTTAAAAACAGTAACTAAATCTTACAAGTAACGATTAAAGCTAACCTTAAAATCAAGTAAAATGATGTTTAAGAAGGTTATTAAAATTAGAGAGCGACGTGACTTCTTTGACTGGTTTTGATAATTTATTAAAAAGGACCGAACCTGAATATCTGATTAGTGTTTCTGTCACTAGAACATAGGCCCTCGAAGCAATATTTCGTTTCAAGACATAGAACGTCCACGGGGCAACTTTCAGTCGATAGTACCTTGACCAAAATACTCTACGGATTTTATATCCTTCCTTATCGTGGGTGTGGGTAACAAAAAAGAAGTTTATAATTTTATAATTTTGTCGCCTACGAATCACAACTCAGAGCCTACGACAGGCATGAAAATTTGTTCCGGGGAGATTGTTTCGCCAGTGATCCAAACTGTTCGAGTTTAGTCGTTCCCCGTGGGCTTATATTTCCACGGCACCCTCTTCACTTCTTCATCAATGATGATCTAGTGGGATTGGGTCGTATGTGTGGGTAAGGGTCGTGGGTAACAAAAATTACCAAATAATAAAAATGCGTCACAAAAAGAATTGTATTCATAAGTTTTCAATTTTGTCGTGTTCGGACCGCAAATATATCAAGGAACTCGAGTCTCCTGTGATAAACAGTCTTTTCAGCAGAAATTGTTTTGTAATGTTCAAATTTTGTTCCATGTGGAGCTTTTTCAATGTAAAGATTGTAATACTGTGCAGCGTAGTTAATAAATGTGAATCCAAAATATTATAAAATTGACGCTGTAAGATATTTTAAACCGACGTTTCGGCAATGCTGCCTTCTTCAGGGTACAAAACTATACCGTTAATATTTATGGTTATATAGTTATAAAATTTGTATAGTTTTTCCGGCAGCATTGCTGAAACGTCGATTTAAAATATCTTACAGCGTCAATTTTATAATATTTTGGATTCACAGCTTTTTTAAAAAGGCAAGCTCTTATGTTCTCAATGAATGATGATCAGGCCCATCCGATCCCCTCCTGTTGGAAAATTCGACTACTCAAGATGACTTTCATTCGCGCTTAAACACAAGTTAAGATACGATAGTTCCCTAACGCACTCACTTAATTGCTTCTTCTGTTCCACCGTTGTAAATAAAGTATTCGTTCTTTAGCTCAGTTACTTAGTAGGTGACCATGCGTGAAATGATGAGAATTTATTTAGACTTCCCATCATTTTCCCAGACAGGCATCTATATTTAGCCAAGAATTTTAAGGAAGCTAAGCATTTGTAGTGTAACAAGAACAATGACTTTATTACTGATTCTAAAAATGTCTTATCATGAACTGGCCCACTGGTATCAATTGGTTATCTTGGCGAGCCAGCTATACATCAAATATAGATAAGTACTTTTGTCTAGTTCTTTATCCAGAGGCTTGTGATCATATAATGATCTGAGTGAGGCTGGAGCCGCCTTAACTATTTGTAGTAAGCCTGGGAATTTAAATCTACTGTCCAGTATAATGAGTGTTTTCCTCAGTCTGATTCTAAATACCCCCTTTGCGTTTGATTGACGCTCGTATTAAGCAGTCTGGTCAGAAGATGTGTTTTCTTACGTTTCCTGACGTTCAGTGGCTGGCGCCTGGTGTGGTCAGAAATCTGGGTTCCATTAACGAGCTCACCTTGAGGTTGAATCAAGTTATAATAGAGAGATTTTTAAAAAATCACGTTGACGGCACGCGACAAACGCAAGATTCACGTACATGTTTTCTTGCAAAAATAAGTACATAGCTAAGAATTGATGCTAATACAAAACTACTCAATTTTACTGAGAAACTGAAAACAGCGAGCGGCAAATATATAAACATGATCACGCGGTCATTTCTTGAGTTGGATCGTCTGAGGGATGGTGTTTACCAGGCATGTCTATAATTTCCTCTTTGGGGTCATCGTGCAAATTTTTCGAACTTGCTTTAGTTTCTACAAGAATAAAAACAAGTAAGGAAAAGTCAGTTAATACGAAGGTGGGCACGAAGGGCCGGGGTGCAATGCGTTGAAAAGTTAATTCTTCTCATTGAATGCATTTCGTTAGTTCTGATCACTCAATTGCCATTGCTTTGAAATTTATAAGATAAAATAAGATTTTGGCCATTCCTGCTAATCTGATAAATAAATGTAAGCACGGCTGCAAATAACGTGGAAGATAAAACTTAAGCTCAACTTAACAGTTTAGATAAGGCACCCTTGAACCACTTGTGGTTTGCATCTGACGACATCAAATGTGCAAACCTGGGTCACTTATTATACCAAACCGGTGTTTAAAATTATTGTTCATGAGAAACTTGAGTTAATGCACATTTTTATGTCTCCAGATTGCTTTCATTCCTTCGCAGATAGATATGCTCTAAGAATTATGAACATTGCACATTCACCCTAGGTTACGTTACGTTACGCTGTTTTTGTATAATGAACCATGAACCATGAACCATGAACCATGAACCATTTGTCTTTGTACACCCACAGGTACCCCATAAAAGGTGAAAGGAACTTGGCATTAGGCCCCTCCGTTCAACCTAAGACCAAATATGTAACTAATTACAGACAATTGTCAAGAAAGAAAGAAAGAAAGAAAGAGGAAGGAAGGAAGGAAGGAAGGAAGGAAGGAAGGAAGGAAGGAAGGAAAGAAAGAAGAGTGTTCCATAACTTAGCAGTACACTAGATAAGCAGTGTGTGCCACAAGTAGTTGACAATAGTTCAAAATGTTGGTAACTCTTAAAGTATAATTAAGAGAACGTAGAGTAAACTGCGTTAAATTAGAGCGGTAATAATTAAAATAAAGACATTTATTTTAGGCAAAACAAAAAATTCAACGCCACTGCAAGTCAGTCTGATTATATTTGCGGAACATATATACCAACAAACTTGAACAAGACAAACCTTCATGATCAGGTACAATCCTTCCCGCTGAGGAAAAAATAAAAAAAAAGGAATTACAGTCAAGGCTAATGCAAATCTGGACTTTTCCTACTGTGATCACCCTACCAAAGGCCGCAGTAAAGTAAACTTACTTGACTTGTTAGTGACATTTTTTTGGATTTGGTACGGTATTCCAAAAGGTGTCGTAGGTCGCCTTGACGAGCTGGTCGGTATAATAGGGTTTCAGATTAAATAGCTGAGCTTATGTTTGGGCCTGGAAAAGAGGTTGTGATAATGAGGTGTTCGAGTTGGCGGTGTGTTTGTAAAGCGGTGTTCCCCTGCCATAAAAATTGCAAATAGGGGAGTAAGCCAAAACATATGAGTGAAAACGTACCATTGCGTCGATATCGTCGATACCAAATAACAGTCGCACATGCGATGAGCACCAAGACGACAAAAACTACAACGACGGTTACAATAATAACTGTTGGAGACTTTTCCTTAGACTGCGTTTGCTTGGCCTCTTCTGGAATAAGAACAAAAAGAAAAGAAATACTTATGATATCATAGGCAATAAACTAAATAGCCATTTCGAAATATAAACGACACCGCTTAGTGTGTGACAGTTCTTTCGTAATCTCGCTAACAATATATTTTTGTGGAATGAATCAGAGAGTACACTCTTAAAAGAGAAAATGAGGATCACTTCTTTCTTATAATATTGTTTCTTCTGTTTTGGTGGCAGTTTCTGTAACAGTAACGAAACCCAATCACTGTTTACTTTTGTCCACCATTTTGTTATTCTGTGGCTTCAAATGCCTTCAAACACGCTTATTCTAAGTACACTCTTTTTATCACAACCTTTTCTATTGGAATGTTGAGCCTCAAATTGAATAAAATTTTTAAAAACATCCCACTGAGAGTCAGTTAAGGACATTTTTACTTTGACCATTTTTTTAAAATGAGCAATTTGAATGCGGGTAAAATAAAATAAAAACTTTAGTCTATACAGACCACTTAATCGAAGTATCAAGAATTGGCTGACACGTTAACTTGTACGCAGTACAAGAGTAAGCCTCGAAAGCATGTCAACCACATTACAGAAAATAATGCTCTTTGAAAGGTTCCTGGTCCAACGTGCACATTGATTTATGGACATACTAGAACAGGTAACTTAAGAACATTTCAAGAACGTTTTCAGATTGAAAAAGCCCAAAATATAAGAACGTGCAGCCTAAGCCCTAAAATTGTACGTTCTTATAACAAAGAATGCATTCTATCTCCTTTGTAACTAATTGAAAGTATGATAATAATAATAATAATAATAATAATAATAATAATAATAATAATAATAATAATGATAATAACAGTAACAATAATAATACAAACCTTTTGTTGTAAACTGAATGAATCCCTCATTTTCATAATTGCCATCTTTGTCAAACGACCGCTGAAAGACCGCGTACTTGGTGTTGTCATTTAGCTTTCCATTCAGATACGCTGTGAAGGCTAAAACATGCCGGAAAAAAAAGTGTTGTCAGTTTAATTAATAACAGGAGTTTATTTGAATACTAAGGTGACAACGAGAGACAAAAGTTCAGATTCCGATCATTGATGCGTAGGTTCACTATATCAGATGTTTAAAACGTGGAAGAAATTCCCATTTCGAAAATTAATAACCGATTTCCAGCATCATTAGCACTGTTATGTCTTCCATACAACGCATGTGCAATCTACTGAATAACTATTTTGAAACTGCCAATTGGAAATTAAATCATTTTGTACGCACTCTCCAAGTCTTTGATTATCACAAGTTTTTAATGTTATCGCTTTCAAGAGCGTCCACTGCAAAGTATATACAGTCCCATACCGAGTACATGAACATGGTCTCGACTTTTATATTTCTCTCACAACTGAAGACTCTTGTTACTCTGCACATAAATAATGTTCTTCAAAAAATTCATTTTAGTATCATCATCTTTAACCCTCAAGGCTAATATAATGAAAAAATATCCAAGTAATGATAAATTCTATTTCTGGCCAACTTACATGACACATCTCTTCGCCTTCTTCTAGTATCCGTTATGCCATTTCGTGAGTAGTACTTTCCATCTCCAACAGTAAATGTTGTTCCTGCATCCTCTGCTGCAAACTCTGCCGTGATATAAGGTTCGCCTTCCACTTGATCTTCATATATTCGTGTGACGTTTTCATATTTGGTATCAGCAGTATTTCCTGGATCTTGTTCAGTTTTCAATGGCGTAACGATCATTTGATAATAACTGCAAGTAAGAAAACCACAGTGTTCCTTAAAATATTTAAAGGAAAATGAAAAAAAGTTTCAGATATACTATCATATACTCGCGTAACATCTTCATAATGCTCATCTGCTGGATTTCCTGGATTAATGTCTGTTGTTAATGGTATAGCAATCATGTGGAAATAGCTGAAAGTACGATAACAGTTCGTCATTTAAAGCAGTAAAGGAAACAGAAGAACAAAATCTCAGTTTCATCGCTAAGTTTGGTCTGAATCTATTGATTCACTCACGGGATATCAACTATTATTACAAACTGTGTCATTGTATAATGCAATTTCAGAGATTTGATTGGCCTAGCGGCATAAAATGTGAGCCATTGTACCATGCTATAAAAACAGCGACCATTAAATAGTCTTCTGGTTGTTCTTGCAAACAGAAATCAGCAAGATCTACCAATATTTCTTGATTGTATTTAATAAACAGTTATTCCACCCGTGCTTGTTGGATATGAGATGATAATATAAAAACGAGGCGCGTACCTGATCTCAGATATTCAACGTGCACTCGTGGAGTATTAAACAAATATTCCATGAGGGCGCGTTGGATATGAGATGATAGATACGCGCCTCGTTTGCTATAATCATCTCATATCCAACAAGCACAAGAGGAATAATTAATTTTATTAATAACAATCAAGAAATATTACTAGATCTTAAGGACGGTGCCCACTAATACCGAAATATTTTTGTGTGACTTATGACTATGCGGGAAAAACAGATCTTAGCAAGGCGTCTTGGAATCCAAAAAGAAAATTGGGGGTAACCACGCATTTTTCAGAGATAATTAAGCAATACCATCTCTAAAAAGCGCCAAAATATAAAGCAATGTATGGGATTTTTTTCCTAAATTGAAGCTTAATTATCTCTGAAAAATGCATGGTTACCCCTAATTTTCCTTTGAGATACCAAAAGCACTTGCTAAGTTCTGCTTTCTCCGTATAGTTTTAAACCGCGCAAAATTATCCTTGTATTAGTAGGCACCACCCATAGGAAACCCGAGTGTCTCAAGATGCGCAGAACGTATGCGCAGTAACAATAGTAGGCACCGTCCTTAATGATTTCGCTTTGTAAGAACAACCAGAAGACAATTTCTCGAGCTTGGTATAATGGGTCTTGCTATATACCTTGAATTTCACTCAACAAAATGAGCACTGTGATTGGTTTGTTCTTGTTCACGTGTCCCTGATCAAATACAAATGTATCCCTACCGGGATACAATTCCACAGTTGTTGCCCTCTCAGCTTTTTTGTTTGTTTGTTTGTCTTGCTGTGATTGTTGAAGGGAAAGTCTAAATATATAACAAAGCACTCAATGTATGGTCCCTCGAGAAACTAGTTAGTTTTTGTTTTCCCTCGAGTCCTGATGTTTCCCTCCACTTCGTCTCGGGAAACACCAGGACTCTTAGGAAAACAAAACTAACTGTTTCCCTCGGGACCATACCTTAAGTGTATAATATACCATGGCCGCTACACCAATCAAATCCCTGGAATTGCATTACACAATGATACAGTTTTTAATAACTGTTAATTATGCGTTATTTTATACAATAAACACCGTGAGGAGCAACTCACAATTCCAACCTATCGAAGAAATCCTCAACATAAAAAAAGTCTGGCGGTTCAATTCAGTGGCTACATTAGCCTCAATCAATGAACTTTGCACTACAAACCTCACTGGACTTCCATTGGATAGATGGGTCGTGTTATGAAACGGGACTGTTACGGCTGTGGTTCCGATGTCGTCTTCATCAGGAGGTTTAACAGTGGGCACAGCTGAAACAGCGTTTAAACAAATGGAACAAGTGAATGCCTTTTGAGATGGACACTTTATATTAAAACCAGTTAATATAATGGTCAGTAGTTTTGCCTAATATAAATCTGATCCAGAACAAATAAATGTCTTGAATCAATTCCATTTTGAGCGCCACTGGTGATATTGAATAGATAATAGTGTTAAGGTTCTATAGAAAATAGTACTTCACCAAAAACGATGAAAACGAATATTTGGTTTCATTAACTGAACTAAAGAGATTCTATGTCCCTCAAATCTCTTTACGGTCGCCAAAATACCCAGTTGATAAACCTATTTGGTTTATTACTAGCTGGTGATATTGGTTTGATTTCTTGTTATGCCTAAAGAAGGTAATTTAAAATGCCCGAAGTTAAATTTGTGTTCCTTTCTGTTGTAAATACAGCTGAAACTGACTCAGCGACCAGTCCGCTGCTCGAGAATTGACCATCTTACTCAGCGTCGACCCTTGTTATTTGGTAGACAAACAATTATCCTATCAACAGTCCAACGTAGATGAAAATCCTGTGTAATCCTCTGTTTCCCTTTCACGACGGTGGTGGTCACTAAACAAGCGATTCAATTGCATTACCTATTTAGTGCTGTAAGATTACACTGTCTTATTGTTGAGATTTATGTTCACAGTACTGGCCTCCAAGGTGTCCTATTCATTCTTCTTACCTCCAGTGGTTGCCTTCACAGCGTTACTTACGGGACCATTGCCCTTTGAAGTTGCAGCTATAATCCAAAATGTATACTCAGCCTTCTGTCTCAGTCCATTAACAATTGCTTCTAACATAGGTGCTTTGACGATGATTGTGCCTTCTTTCTGATTCTCGTTCTTCACTTCCTTGTAGTGTACGGTGTATTGAACAATAATACCATGTCTGGACTCCGCAGGAACTGGTTTCCATATCACCAGAACGCTAGTGCTGCTAAGCACCGTCACGTTGGTTATTGTAGGAGACGAGGATGGTTCTGCGAAAAAGCAGTGGTAGAGCATTCAACCGGCATCTGGAAACTTGTGGCTTGGACTCCCGTTGGAGTACGTTTCATGATTGTAAACGACTTGAAATCGCCTGTTCATTTATTTAGTGCTCTGATTAGATGGCAGATTATTGTAATACGGTCGAGTCCCTATGATCAGATACACTTGTCACTTGTCCCGAGGAAGACAGTTAGCCTGACTTACGTCTGGGGAAAATCTAGATAATGAAATCTAACCGAGAGGGCTACTGATGACCAGGAATGTGATTATAGTAACAATATCTAGGAGGTTGATCTATAGAGCTTTCCGTTCCTGAATTACTTCGGCTGTCCTGTTAGATTTAACTTAGCCTGATTGCTCCGGGGGAAGAGCCCAGGACAAAGATAGCTTAAGGTTCAACTAATACAACCCAACCCACCACCGCAGAAACCTTCTGGCGATAGGCCGTTGGGGAAGCTCTCTATTCCTCACGGGGCAGAAGGCATCAAGTTCCGATAACAACAGATGAGTCTTTGTAACTTATTCAAGTAATAACACCTTTTTAATGTTCGTGCTACGGTCCTTCTTTACTCGTCACTTTTGCAACACATGCCTAGTTTACGTGACACGTGACCCATCACAAGCGAAGACGTTTAATGACGTTAGGTTTACTTACTGTCTTCATCTGTGCGCACTTGAATTGGATCACTGGGTGGGCCATCACCTTTCACTGTAGCAGCCAACACTTTGATGCTGTAACTCGTATATTTAGTAAGGTTTGTCAACTGCACATTTCGTGACGGAGAATTTACTTGCTTCCTTTTTTCAGCTTCGCCCCCTTCCGCCTTTTCATATATGACAGTGTAGTTGAGGATCTCACCATTCTGATTCTCTGCTGTTACCTCATCCCACTCGACAAAGATTGAAGTTGAACTAGAGTTATGTCCTTGCACGTTCTCAGGGGGGGCACTGGGTTCTAAGAAAAAACAAACGACTGAACAATACAAACTGAATCGTTTGTAAATACACGTTGTTTACAGTGCAAGCAGTCAGCTACGAAAAGATAGTTTACAGGTACTCTAGCCAGATATTAGGAAACAAGTAATTTAAATTAAACATAACAACTGTTAAAGTAGGAAGTGGTACCGGAAAAACCTGCTGCACGATGGGCAAATTGATCATAACTACTTGTGTGCTCGTAGAAGAAAACCCTCTGACTGTGATCTCGAATAATCTACAAACAGTGCAATTCATCTTTTCTAACCAACTTCGTCATAACCAAGTGATTTATTTTAAAGTTGGAAACTAAAATTACATTGTTTTACTTGGGCATCATCATCATCATCATCATCATCATTTATTTTAACACGTTACGTCTAGGAGTTAAAAACTCGTTCAAAATACAAACGTGTGAACGTGAACGTGTAATAACGTGAACGCGATTTCTCAGATTCTCCGACAAACCTGAACAATCCAAGGGTTCTGATGTTTCTTATTCCCTTAAAGATTATTCCAGTTTCGTAATAATAACTCAATGGTAATTTTAACTTACTGTCTTGGTTTGATGAAACAAATATAGGTTGACTGTAAGGTCCATCTCCCTTGCTGGTGGACGCTAAAACACTGATGTTGTACCTCGTATCATTCTTTAGACCTGTCAAGTTTGCTTGCTGTGTGGGAAAGACAACTGTCGTGGAATTAATAGATGCGTTCACACCACCTTCACCAAACATCTGGTACCTGACGGTGTAAGTTAGTATAATCCCATTTTGGTCTGAGGCGGGAACTTCATCCCATGTGACTAAGATACTGGTTAACGTTGTGTCCACTGGTCTTAAATTAAGAGGAGAAGCGTCGGGCTCTGAGGAAATAAAACAATAGTGATAAACACATCCAACAACTACTATTTTGGCTTGTTTACATCAAACATCTTGACCTTAATTCACCATATGGAGAAAGTTGTAATAAAATGTACGTGTGTTAACTTACTGTCTTCATCTGTGATGACAATGATAGGATTGCTAACATTTCCATCTCCCTTTACAGTAGAGGCAAACACCGTGATGCTGTAGTTGGTGTATTCATTCAGACCTGTCAGTGTTGTTTGGTTTGTTGAAGCATTCACTACCTCGGTTTGTGGACTACTGCCAGGTAACGCCTTGTAAGTAACTGTGTAACTCAGTATAATACCATTTTGATCAGCTGCTGGAACTTCTCCCCATTGAACCAAAATACTGGTAGAGCTTGTGTTGTGTCCATGGACATTAGCTGGGGGAGCGCTTGGTTCTGCATAGAGACAAAAGAAATAAAAAGGGCAAATCCCTGACCTAAATCTTTGTTCCGGGCAGCTGTTTAATTTGAAACAAGTTCGGCCAGTATCTCTCGACATAGCGCCGAAAAAGTATATCACTTTCACGCTCGTAATAGGTCACGAGACCATAACGTTAAAAGTCATGATGATACAGTTATATTGCAAGATGTCTTCGAACCTTACTAATTGCGTTAAATACTACGACATTTATTAAAAAAAATTGTGGAATGTTAACTTGGAGACATCAACACAAGACAAACGATACACTTCATGGCAATACAGATTAAATAACTAACTAAATAAATGAATATAATAACTAAAGAAAGAAATAGATAAATACACATGACTAAATAAAGAAATAATTCAGTAATTAGTTCAAATACCTTGTGATATATGCTAACTTGGAAAAATCCAGGTTCTTACTCGCGCATTTTTACTGTAGCTTTTGGACTTTCCACTGTATAATTAGTTTTTGAAAGATCTCGTTTCAACTAATTGATATCTGAGTTACATTACTACTCTGCATAAAAATGCGGCCAGCGTCTCAATCTTCTTCTGTGAAAGTTATATTTCTTGAACTTAAAGTTTTCATCCTTTTATGCTGATTTATAGAGAGGTACTTGGTGAGATAATTACTTACCATCCTGGTCTGTTTTAACAACAAGAACAGGAGTACTGTGTGGTCCATCTCCTTTCACAGTAGATGCAAACACCGTGATATTGTAGTTCACATACTCCTTTAGTCCCGTTATGTGCTTATGGCGATCATTGGCCCCAGCTAAAAGATTTCTATCGTGATTCTCTGTTTGTGACTGGTAGATAATGGTGTATTGTGTGATGATACCATTCTGTTGATCTGCTGGCACTTCATCCCACGAGACGAAGATGCTGGTTGAGCTGGAGTTATATCCTCTCACATTTTGTGGAGCACCATCAGGTCCTGATATAGAAATGTACAGTTTGAGTCCCATAAAATAAGATTCTTTTACATGTACTTTTACATGACATTAATTTGCTGATGAGCATCCCAGTCACTTTCATCCAGGAATCACCTATACCTCATACACATTTTCAAAGGAAAAAAAACTGGCCCCTTCAAATCTCATTTGGTAAACCAGGTCATTTCAACCTAAGAGGCATCATTTTTGTGAAGAGATCACTCACTGATGAAGAATTACATGTAGTATAAATAATTATTACAGGCACAAAGGCATAACATGACTATGTACATGTAGAGTTATTAATTAATACCGAATAGAACACAAAATTACATGAGTAAGTGTAAAGCAATATCAAAATTATCACCAAAATGGTCATGATACAGTTTTGATCAGAAAAGAAATTAAGTTTTTTAATAAATGATAAAGAGAGTAGAAGTGGGCAGCTTAAACAACTTACTATCTTGATCTGTATTCTTTTCAGTTTGATTGCTCACAGGACTGGCTCCTTTACTGTTAAAAGCCTGCATGGAAAAATTGTACGAGGTGAACTTATCCAAAGATGTCACCAGATATGAAGTGGTGTCCTTTCCATAGACAGTGCGATTTTCTTTTTGTGGGCTATCTGTTTTCTTGTACAAAATGAAATATCCCTGGATGGCACCTCTGGCTTGTTCTTTGGTTGGCATCTAAACGGAGAAAAAGAGAGAAAAATATTGACCACACTCTCAAGAATACATTAATTAATTCAGTTACTGGATGGCAGAAGGAGTAAAACTTAACTTGGACACCAAATAGTTCAGTTTGATGTTTGAATGCCCTTTTCTTTATTTTTATTAGGAAACTGCAATTTAGCGAACCAGCAAACCACCTAATGCTTTGAAAATGAAATAGATAACAACTGTACACAATGAAATTCTCGGAAAAATTTGTTTTGTACGCTCAAAACATGTATCTTTAGGTTTTCATCCCTTTGTAACAAGGATCATTACCATTATGGACATTTGAAGTAGTCGCGACAAGGAGTGAACAGACTGAGTGTAAGTAATCATTTTCGTGTCGTTTTTCCTTAGTTTTCGCCCTATTTTTATTCTATTTTTCTGATCTTTGTAATTATAGTTTTCCACCACACGTCATGAAAGTTAATGCAATAAAATGAGTGATTGCTAGAATCTTGGCCAACTGGTTGAACGGCTCATCCTGACTCATCGCCGATCGGAGTCGGGAACCTGACATTTAGCCCCACAAATTAGTTACAATAGTAAAAGAAAACGAAAATACCAGTACCTACATGTAGAGGAGAAAGAAAATAAGCTTATTGGGATTATTGGCTTTACAGTGTTACTAAGTTAAACATCAAACTTAGCATTAATCTTGCAGGAGTAAATAGACTGAAACAGCCATTCATTATGGTTATGATCTCTTAAAAAATGGGTTTATTAAAATCCTCTGTTTTTCTTCGTCATCTTCCTTTTTTTTTTTTTTTGCCGTGTTACTTTTATCTCATGTTCTTCGGTTAATTTCCAATTGACCTGTGTTTTGTCTCTTGGGCCTTTTTGGTTTCTCTGGACTTTTTATGATTGTATGGCGTAAATATTCAGGTGTGTTGGTTCCAGCAGTCATTTTGAGTACCTGATTTGTATGTACATAGCACCAATGCAAACAACACTTTTACATGTATATATGAAAATTTAGCACATGAATAACAACTACCGGTATAAGCTTTCCCAGAAAATTATTTCAAATGCAGTCATTGCTGCCGATAGGCAGCCTTCATATTCTTGAAGCCATCGAGAAATTTTGGTTCGACGGTTTGGCTCAACCCATCGTTCGCATTAAGAAACAGCCAATCAGAAATCCTGTTTTATGGCGCAGCCAATTCTAGCCAATCAGGAGCTGTCTGACATGACATGTGCTTGACATGTGCTTGCTCAGCAAAAATTAAATCGTGCTCGTTCAGCGGAAAATCGCATGTGCTCGCAGCAAGATATAAATACAGTTGATCAGAGTCAAGGTTTCGCTGTTTACGGGTGAGTTTTGGCACTTTTTGCTGATCTATTATGATCTATTATGATTACTTCTATTCGAGGAAGCATTCATCAAGGTCATGAAGCTTTCAGTGAGCATTCTAGAGGCCGACAGTGTGCATATATGTCACTTGCAGCTTTGCTTTTCAATCGATCGAATTCGGTCGATTTATGGACACAAACAAATATCGATGACATCTTACGTCATGGAGATCGCCAAGTATTTAGTTTATTTCCACGTTGCGCTAGATAGACAAAAGAAAGTGTCACTAATCGTTCTAAGAATCAGTTAAAAAGCCCTTATTATTACATGTTGCGTTAGACAGTGTTATTCGTTTAATACACCTTCCGTTTTCGTTAACCAATATATTTCTTTTCCACTTTTAGCAATTGCCACAAGCATAATCCCAACAAAAGCCTTAGGAACACCAATAGTTACTTGTTAATGTTATACTCAAAGAAAATACATGTAACCATGTTATTTTGCAAATAAAATAAGTTATATTTTTGTTATAAGTTATATTCTCATTGTCGTATTTGCATTCAAAAACACCTTAAACGGCAGCACTCACTTCTCAATGAGAACTGCTAGTAATATGGTATATATAGAATTCATGCTGATGGAGTGGCCAGCTTATTCCCATAACCAATTAAATAAAGATTACACGTAGAATCAATTGTAGATATTGAAATGAACATTCCAATCATACCTGCCATGAGACATTGACAGCAGTGGAATTGAGAACAGTCACACTGAAGGATGGAGCAGTACTTGGAGCTGTCAAAAGAAATTCACCATTGTGATTAGAATGTATCTTCCTTTAGCATGGGCCTGGCTTGCCCTCGGATACATCACATGTCTGTCATATGTCTTGTCATATTGTCAGGGAGTTAGTAACGGCTATTCATATTAAAGTCAACATACCTTCTTCATCTGTGGTTGTATTCACTACCAAGCTTCTAAGGCTAGGACCAACTTTGTTAGTTGCAAACACCTTAATAAAGTAGGTTGTCCAGGGAAAAAGATCCTCAAGAGAAGCACTTGTGGAGGAACCAGATACCACACATCTACCATTGGACAATCCTTGACACTTAGCATCCCTGAAGTTCTGATTATCTTCACCGATTTCTACTGTGTAGTTAAGAATTTCACTGTTCCCATCAAAACCAGCTCTCCAGGAGATATTCACCAAACGTGATCCCTTAGACTCCACCAACACATCTTGTGGTGGGTCTGGTACCACTGTGGAGTACAATAATTATAGTATACGCAGTACAATCAGCCTTCAGAGAGTTGATTATATCTCCTATGACACAACCTTTCAATTATTTATTATTATTATTGTTATTATTATTATTATTATTATTATTATTATTATTATTATTATTATTATTATTGTTACTAAGAGATCAATCAGATAAGCTACTACTCCTACAATAGCTAGGTAGATGTACACCTTTGACCCAAATGACCTCTAGCTCCCTGGCCATGTGAGGTGCTCCAGCATGAAAAAGACTGAGATGCACTCGTTGGTAACAACCTTCGTCTACAGCTAATTTTAAAAGATTCTTTAAAACATTCCCTGAGGACCATTAAATGTTAACATTTTAAAGTAAGGTTTCCAACAAGTATTGAGACAAACATTTTTTGTCCCCAGAAAGTACCATGAGATTCACTTCCAGTGCCAAGCAGTGTACCTTACCCTACCCCTTTACAGCGTAAACACCTTAAAATGGTCAAGAATGTTATTAAGGGCGCGTTTTTTATCCACAATTCTGGAATGTGAATGGACAGAATGTAAAATGCGCGCGTTTTTCTATTCCGCATTCTTATTCCGGAATGGACAGAATGCCATTCCATCCATTCTGCTCCCAGGGGCAGAATGAACAGAATGTTGCGAATGAAATCCAAGATGGCGGACGGCGAGATGAGCGCTGCGGATTCAAATACGTCTCTACAAGGGAAAAAATCAGGTTACACTTTTGGACAAAATGAAACATTGCTTCTAATTTCATTGTACCAAAAGTACAAGGAAAATTGCTGCGATAACGGCTGCAATGGCAGCCTTTTCGTCGGCCGCCATATTTGTTACGCAATGTTTACTCGGCCAGGACCGACGGGGGTTTTTTTATGCAGACAATCCGAATTATTCCTAGCATTCCGTACCAACCATTCTTATTCCAGAATTGTGGATAAAAAAAACGCGCCCTAAGTTTTAGGCATAGCGTATGGTTTATGAATCCTTGCAATTAAGTACTATAACTTGTTCACTATAAACAGAATCAACTATCTACAAAAAAAAAATACATTGATCAGGAAAACCTGAATATTTTTTAATACTTACATGGACAGTTGTATCTCTGTCTTTTGTGGCTGGTATTGTATACTTTCCTGGTACAAAGACAATTATTACTAAAAAGGATGTGCAACCTCTTTCTTCTCTCATTTTTCTATATTCATTGGTTAAACACATGCATGTACTGATATCACAGGGAGAAGTTATAGATACTGATAATATATTCACACCATAAGTGTAAAAACAAACCTTGGACAACAAGTGATGTTATAGCAGATGAATTATGGACACTGTTTACAACCAGACATGTGTAATTCCCAGCAACTTCTAAGGTACTTGCATTGATTCTCAACTGTACTAGGCTTTCATTGAAATGAACAATAGACCCTTGTGCAAAATTCTCAGTGGAAGCATTTCTTGAAATAACAGTTCCATCTTTTTTCCATTGTACTTCAGAAGGTGTTGGTGAAAATTTGTAGTGGCATGTCAAGAGAATGTTGTTTCCTATAGCAACAAACTGTTCAGGAGCACCCACAATTGTCACCTCTGGTTTGACTGCAATTAAATACAAAACGGTAAATTGCAGTTAGTTAATTAAGTAAACCATCTTTGGGCTTCTCAAGCCATCTCATTTTCATGTGTTCGCTTAACTTTGTTTTAATTTCTGGCAATGACAATTGCTGACTTTGCGTTTGTCAGTTAGAGTGAAAATCTAACAAGGAAACTAGAGGAATTTAAAAGGAGTCAGTGGGAGTCAGTAACTAGGACAGGTACACAAGCATCACTGCCAAGGAGTCTCACAAGATAACATGATATAGGCACGAGGTGCGCGCACAATTTTTGGACTGAGGAGATTGTCTGAGAACTGAACTCTCGCAAGCTGATATTCAATCTCGTTCTGATATTTTAAATCTCTCTTAAGCGCTATGATATACATGTTTTAATTAGTCACATTTGTCGTCCATTAAAAATCTTTTCAATATGAAATTAGGTCTGTTGGTGTTTTCAAGGATATTGTCTAGCAGCGGTGATTTGTGTGTAGTTTTTTGTTTTTGGTTGTCGTACACCACGGGAAAAATGAGACGGTTGGCAAAACCACTTAGTTCTGTTAAGTAATAAGGCCACAAATCAACTATACTTCAATGTACCGGCCTCCTCCTTTATAATGGTATTGCTATACTCAGAAATGATAATACTCCTCTACTCAGAACTGAACACCAAGCAACATTAGCATGAACATCAAAGAGAAATAATGAAAAGTAGTATTTACATTGTATATTCAGTGTAGCAGCATTAGAGGTAACATTTCCAATAATGTTGTTGGCCACACATCGGTATTGATTTCCACTGTCTGTCCTTTTCACATTCGTTATAGTCAACTGCTTGTTCTCCAATGATAAACTGATTCTGGGATTGGCAGTCGTATTTACAGCATATCCATCTATGGTCCACGAAAAAGTCGGTACTGGATTTCCAATGGCGTTACAAGAGAACGTCACGTTTGATCCTTCCGTCGTTGTCGTATCCTGTGGATGTTCTGTGATCTCAGGTGCAACTAAATTAGAAAACAAATCATTCACCTGATGTAAGCAGAAAACATTTTCTGGACTTTCGCCTGGCAATGCATGATCTACGTCTTAGTTATCATCTGCGGGCGGGATTGCCGACAGCAACGAGGTCAGTGCTACTTCTTAATTTTCGTAGCAGCGGTGATTTGTATGTAGGTTTTTCTTTTGGGCGGTCATTGATTACGGGGGAAATGAATGCAAGCAATATGTAAATGAACTAAAGCTAAATTCGATTATGTTTTCTAGGAAACCTTAAAGAAGGTACAAAGTAGCTATACTTTCTTGTACCATTCGATCCACCTCTATACTCAAGTAATACTCCTCTACTCAGAGCTGAACACCGAGCCGATTTTAGCATGAATCTGAAAGAGATATTATGCTAAGCAGTATTTACATTGTACATTCAGTGTAGCAGCATTGGAGCTAACATTTCCAATAGTGTTGTTGGCCACACATCGGTATTGATTTCCACTGTCTGTCCTTTTCACATTGGTTATAGTCAACTGCTTGTTCTCCAATGATAAAGCAAATCCATCTATGGTCCACGAAAAAGTCGGTTCTGGATTTCCACTGGCGTTACAAGATAATGTGACGTTGTTTCCTTCTTCAACTGTCAGATTCTCCGGATGAGAAGTGAACTCAGGCTTGTCTGCAATTTAGTAACAAAAAAAGTGAATCTCACAATCAGTAGTCTAAAGAGCTAAAATTCCTGCATTTGTGCATATTAAACGATGAGTTTCACAGAAGTTTTGACTTGAAGGATATTGTCTAGCAGCGGTCATATACCACGCGGAAAACTGAGAAGGCTAGCAAAACCACTATGTTCGAGTAAGTTACAAAAGACTCTATAAAGAAACCTTTTACTGAAGGCCGCAAATCAGCTATAGTTCAATGTACCGGCCTCCACCTTTATATTACTATTCCTATACTGAGAAATAATAATACTCCTCTACTCAGAACTGAACACCGAGAAACCTTAGTATGAAAATCAAAGAAAAAAAAAATAATAAGTAATTACATCGTATATTAGTCAGTGTAGCAGCATTGGAGGTAACAGTTCCAATAATGTTGTTAGCCACACATCGGTATTGATTTCCACTGTCTGTCCTTTTCACATTGGTTATAGTCAACTGCTTGTTATCTGCTGATAAACCGATCCTGGGATAGGCAGTCGTATTTACAGCAGATCCATCTATGGTCCACGAAAAAGTCGGTACTGGATTTCCAATGGCGTTACAAGAGAACATAACGTTTGATCCTTCCGTCGTTGTCGTATCCTGTGGATGTTCTGTGATCTCAGGTGCAACTAAATTAGAAAACAAATCGTTCACCTAATGTAAGCAGAAAAATTTTCACTGGACTTTCGCCTGGCAATGCATCTTCGGAGGGATAGCCGACACCAACGAATTCAGTGCTACTTCTTAATTTTCGTAGCAGCGGTGATTTGTATGTAGATTTTTTCTTTTTGGTCGCCACATATTACGGGGGAAAATTAATGCAAGCAAAATGTTACATCTCAACTAAGTTTGATTATAAGAAGTGAATTCAGGATTGTTTATTATCAGTAGAAAAAAGTGAAAGATCTAGGTTTTAGTAACAATCAATTATGATAGATAAAAATCGAAAATATCGTTAAATGTGTCTTGGTAAAAAGTGTATGCATATGTACAAGTGCTTTGAATAGCGTTGTTGGTCTTGTACATGGACGGTTTATCGCAGTTAAGGCTAAGGGTTAAAAAGCGGTGAAATGCATTTTCGAAAACATTATGTATCACATTTATAACTTTTGAAGTAAGGTTGGGAGGGGGTGAAGGGGATCTTTTGGAGGTCATACTTCCAGTTCCGTCCGACTTCCTTCCGTGGTTCCGCCGTCTCTGTTAGATTTGCTCCGTCGTCCTGTTAGTAGATTTCTACAACAGTCGTTTGGGAATTTGAAAATCAGTTACACAGTGAACTTAAAGGGGGGCCGGCTTTGAGGCGGAAACCATCAGGTCAGCTGGCCAACTAAATCTGCAACCTTGGTTTCTTTAATTTGAGGTTAAGACATACTGAGCGGTCGCAAGGGTGTCTTCCTTAGAAAGACGGTTACTGCGGTTAGTTTCGTTGCAAATGAATACAACTTTAAAACCCCCTACTGGCAGGTCCGTTACCAATTCAAGTTATATAATCACATTATTTTAGTTTGTGCTAAGCGTCGACCCATTATCGCTTCAAAACTAAACGAATTTAAAGGCCATTGTTCTTACATTGAACATCCAGAGTGGCAGCATTGGAGCTGGTAGTTTCATTTCCAAAGCTGTTGGTAGCCACACATCGATATTGTCCACTGTCTGCTCTGCTCACATTAGTTATAGTCAACGTCTTATTGTCTGCCCCAAAACTGATTCTGGAATCTCCACTCGTACTTATAAGGGATCCATCTTTGGTCCATGATATTGTAGGTGCAGGATTTCCAATGGCGTTACAAGAGAAAGTCACGTTTGTTCCTTCGCTTGCTGTCACATTCTGTGGATGTTCTGTGATCTGAAGTGCAACTGAAATAAGAAAACAAATCAATTACCTGATGTTTAGTACTTTTTGCCTGGCAAGACATGATTTATGTCTTACTTATCATCCACGGGTTTGGTACGTGGCCTCAAGGGAGCCAGTGCTGCTTCTCTATTTTCGTAGAAAACCATAGATGCAGTGTATGATTTATTTTATCATAATTATTTCATTCCATTTTTTAACTTAACTTTACTTGTTCAATTTCCTTATAAACATAGTATATGATATTATTTTAGAATACGTACTATTTTAAGTATTAGTGAAACGCTTGAATGTGTGTTTCCACAAGATACAGTTTATTTTGCAGTTAAACAAAGGTGTAATCATTGTGATGGCACTGAATAGCATTTCGCAGCCTAGTTTCCAAATTTCACCTATTTTAAGAAATGCGACTCGCAATCATATAGCTAAGTTTGCAGGTTGTTCGTTGTTTAATTCTGAAATATTTTGGTGAATCACTATCAGATGATAAGTTTTTGTGAGATGTTAAGTCTGTGAGTTTACTAAATCATTACATCATTTAATGATTTAGTTTCAAGTCTTTTAAATTGAAGTAAACACAGACACACAGTGCCGATCACTCTCCACATACTTCACTTTAAAAATACTTCAAACTTTTTTTTTAGTAAATCATAAAACTCATCAAAGTCTCACAAAAAACGTACAAGCTTTGAGCACTCAAGTGAAAATCTTATCTTTTAACTGACTTTTCTTATTTGTTTTTTTTTTTCGTTTTACTATTGTTAAGCAACCATTAGTGAACATGAATACAATATTTGGATTCAGCCATTTGCCAAGAAATTGCCAACTTGCCAAATTAGTTGCATTGGGGGAGTGGGGTGTGGAAAGTTGCGAGTTAAGTTGCTCTTAAGACTGGGGTAGCCAAAGGGAGGGATTGGCCTGGGCGCCAATAATCCTGCCCTCTTGCGAACTACTTATTAAAAGCTATTTCAGCGTCGTGGATAATTTTCATCATGAACAGTGACGCATACAAGAACAATATATTTTTAGTGCTCAAGACATCTTTTTAATGACCCGCGCAAAAAGATGCCAAAACAATTTTGTAACTTTGTCAATGTTTGCTCTCGCGCGGCGTTTGTGCAGCGCTTAACATTGAACCGTAACATTTCTTTCTTTCTTTCTTTTCTTTTTAAATGCGCCTTTCTTTGAAGTAGTTGCCTACAGCATCCTGCATGACTTCTGTGAGTATGCTTATTATTCTCAATCATTTTCTTTCTCAGCTCAGCGTAAAATTGCGACACGTGTGAGTTTCGTAGCTTTCAAGATGCTTTTTCAACATTTTTCAATAATTTCTTGCTGATTCTATGACAACGATAATCATACTCCGCTATGTGGTAATGACTGAGCGCTTCTCCGTTTACTCGAACTACAGCAGGTTAATGAAAAGCTCCTTTCAGCGATCCAAAATAAGAGAAGTAACTGCAGTTGAGAATGATATCTAAATCCCGTTTGGATCGTGCACTAAAACAATTAATTGAACGAGCCTTAAGAAAAAAAAAACATACATTGCACATTCAGTGTATAGCAGGATTTGAAGTTGCATGTCCAAGGCTGTTGCTCGCCACACATCGGTGTTCTCCGCCATCTGCCCTTTTCAAATTCGTTATCGTCAGCTTCCTATTCAGTTCGGTAAAATTAATCCTTGGGTCTCCAGTGGTGCTGGAAAGGGATCCGCTTTTTTGCATATGACCTGATCATCGGTTAACGGAAATTCGACGCGATCACGAGCGGACATTAACTTGCTCTGATGTCGTCTTTAATGAGGGTCAATTAAGAGGGAATTTCTATCCTTCTATTTTACACGTACGGCTCAGGGATAGATATGTTTTACCCATAGTACTTACGAACCGGTTGAAACTGTTTCTTTCAGTGTCGCTCGCACAAAGGCGCAAGGGAAATTCTTTGTAGTTGTTAGTTACAAAAACATAACAGCGAAATAACTTACAGGAATTAAGCCCATGACCTGAAGATAAATTGTTTTTCTCTATTCTGATCAGTTGGCGAAGTCGATTTACAACTTAGATCGTCTCCCACATCAACAAGCAGTTTGGATATGATTTTTTTTTTATGTCAATTTTTTTTGTGGTGAGCCTTTAACAAACTTGACTGGGTACACGGATCATCCCTAGTTTGTTTAACACTTTAAAAACAGTAAATAAATGCTCTGTGGCCAATATTTTATGTATCCTGTGGGTTGAAATGACCCTTAAATCAGGCTAATTTTAATTTCCTATTTCCAGATAAATTTCCCACAAATCCCTTAATTTGTACAGTCGGGTAGTCCAATTGTGAGCCTGGGTTCCCTGCCGGATCTTCTTTCCTTAGTTTCTTAAGTAATGGACCATGCCATAAGAAACTAATTTATAAGTTTAATCCAAAACTAAAAGTTTAAAAGTGTTTACTTTTTAGTGTTTACTTTCACTTAATAATTTTGTAAATAGTTTTTTTTATTAGAGATACTTATGCTGAATGAGATATAATAAAGTTATATTATCTTATCTTGTAACTCATTTCAGTGACGGCTTTCTGGTAATGAGAAGTCAGATACTAAGTTATGAAACTACATGTTAAAATAAAAGTTAGTCAATCAATCATTGACCAATCAATCACTGGTAATATATTCCATTATAATAAAGTTTCGATATAACGCGCGCGCTGATTGGTTGAAACAGCATGCTTTATCAGAGTACAGATGCACGGGGCAACGGTGTCACGCCATCAGCCGGTTTGGGAAATTCCTGGACTTCTCTCTTTCTTTATTATTATTATAATAATTTTTCGATCCAGACGTCTTTTATAACCTAGACAACGTAAACGAGCTCTTAGCTTCAATGGACATAGAGCATCGAGTGTGCATACAAGGTAAAAAACAGTACAAATAACACGGTGATTGAAAGTGAAGTTTCCGACTAAAACATAGAGCCAAGTAGAAATACAAACAAACAGAGATTTGCAAACATGTCAACCGCCGAAGTTGTCGAAATAACATCGAAGGCAGAGACGATAAACACCAAAGATAGCATAAAATGGACAGCTCAAGTTTTAGAACGAAAGATGTAAAAATGTCACAAGGTTAAAAACAGTGTTAAAAGATCCCGTAAACACTCGTTAGCTATATTCTCGTACAAAAAGATCAAACATAAAATTGGGAAAACTGAAAATTTAATTAGCTAGCGAATACACAAATATATAAGCTTACAAGATCCTTACATTTTCGGTGCAAGTTCTATCACGCCGCATCATCATTGGCCACGGGCCACCTCCGCTCACCAGAGTGAAGCAAGCCTCAGAAATTACAACGCTCGCCCTTCGAGTAAACAACTAATAGCATGGCCTCTAATTTGTCCATCGGATAAATAATCAGCTTTTATGTAAGGCTGTTGTAGTTTGAGTAGTCTTGTTTTTAGAACTTTGCAGTCAGTGATACTTTTTTACCGAGTAACAAGTTGGTGCTTTTGTCACAGGCCTCCGACGAGTCGCTGATGATGTACAATTGCAAATACTGATAATTATAGCGACTTTGCATATAACCACAGAGGGACTGACATTCATCTTGGTTACCAAACATTGAACAAAACAAACAACAGTTCAGTGTTAAAAGAGGTCAGATCTGTTCGCAAAATGGACAGCTCTAAAACGAATGGTACAAAAAGAAAGCTTCTGGAGCTATAGAACTCCAGATAGTAACATAATGAAATGTCCTATTTCATTAAAAAGCTTCATTTTAGCAAACCCGGAAATCGATTCATAAACTGTTGAAATTTTCAAGTAAGGCGCGTACCAGCTAGCAATTACACCGTTATTCAATTCGAAATCTAGCAAATTCAATTGTATGTGGATTAAAAAATGCCTTTGTCACAACATACGATTCCAATAGCGGAATTGAATTGAAAACGTACCACACACCCTTAGATTAGGCAAACGTACTTAGAAGCATGCGCACAAAAGAGATGCTACCAACCTTCTTGAGTGAACGAGATAGCAAGTAACAGCAACAAAGTAACTTTGACAAACGTCTTCAGACCTGAGCAGTTAACTTTTGTGTGCCTAATCGTACGAAAGAGGGTTTCACACTTTGGCTTTCGCTCTAGCTCCTGAACTACCTTCACATCTTTGATCACGCAGAGACTGATTAATTACAACTCGCAATGCAAATTCTAACAATCGTTTACTGAAAAAAGCAGTATTAATTCAGTGATTAAAGTCAAGCGACGGGTCAAGCATAAAAGCAGGCTGCACGAAGCATCGTTTTCTGGCCAGAATCGAACCTGTAAATGTCCAAACCGTTCAATAATGAAATCGAGAAGGTTTCTTTTTCGATGTAACTGAATAAAGTCGATAAAAAGGGAAACGCCGAGACTCCCCGACATGCACTACTTAAATAATATTTTGCTTGAATGTTCTTGTTGGGTACACGTGTTTAACGAGGAAGAGAATAATAACTGAGGAACGAGGAAATAGTTTGTGTTACAAATTTACCATTGATAAGGCATTCTAACTTCTCCAAATTAAGCGTACAAATCAACAGAAGAATCGCAGCTATTGCTATTGTACTTACGAATGAATGTCGTACATATTTGATTTGAATATATAATTATTACTTGTTTGTAACCCATACATTTCCGTCCGTTTCGTTCAAAGCTATTTCAAGTAATGTTGTCGGTTTAATTTTGAACCCTCATGCTTACCCGACAAGACCGAAAGTAAGTCTTTTGTGATTGGGAAGCATGCTTGGTGAAGGTTTGTACCATGACTTGTAAAATAACTATAACTACCGTCTGTACCGTCGGCTATTTGAATACTACGGTCCCGGAAGTTTCTTGCACAATAACCAATAAAAAATTCAAGGCAAAGTGAAGATATTTTAAAGACCATTAAACTGACTTTACTCTATAATCTACTTCGAGATATACATATTTAGAAATTCTGAGTTAAAAAATGGCTTTGCCGTCGAAAAGGAGCAAATTTAAAAGGTGCTAGATAGCGTAAACTAAAGCTAACGCCCAATGTTGTTCATCCCGATCTGAATGCAAAGCCGCCACTGATCATGATTAAAAACAACTTACCTCCAAATGCGAAAATAACAGTAACAAATAACAGTAGTAGGAGTCCTTTAACAGCCATTTTAAGGGCTAAAAGGTAAATAGGTTTGCGCTTTCGCTTTTGTGTCCGTTTCAGTAAAAGCGGAAAAAGTTGACCGCAGCTGCAGTTGTACGTATGCAAATTAAGGGTATGTTTAAGCCCTTGACGGCCTGGTTCGCGTGACGTTCCGATTCGATTTGCATTTCAAACAGAAGCAATAATAGACAAGTCAAAGAACAGGTGAAGCATAAAACCTGGCAGACCGTAAGCACGTGAGCTTTTGTTTCAGCATTTAACGATGCCGAGGGCTCCGAAGTATATTTTATTTTATAGTTTTCATATATACCCACGACTTGCGAGATTTAGTGATATTTTCTAAAATTTATCTTGAACAGGACTTTGTATTATGGAATACAAACCGAAAAGATTTGATGTGCCTATTTATCATAACTGCATTCATCCGTACCTAAGAAAGGTCATGTATCTTTATCTAGTTCTCTTAGTACCTGCTTAGCGCCTTTTTCACAAAATTCTCTCTCTCAGCTGACAATTGTAAATATTGTTTGATGGAAATGTGAGTAGAGGATTCTTTTTTCACTAAAATAGAAATTATATAAAAATAATTTTTCCATAACAGTTGCGGATATTACGTCTTTATTTATCTGATTTAAGGAAAGATTCACAGAGCAGGAAATGGAAATGTTCCCAAAAAGCTGTCTTTTACAATTAATACTCAGTTCGACACAAATATTTCTATTTTTAAGGTTCAAAAGATGGAGACGGTGTTCTTTCTCAGTTCACTTCGGGAGGACATATACTCTAAAGTATTAAAAGTCATGGAAAGTTATGGGCGACTGGAACTAAAGGGCCAAAGAACTACCATTAAACAGCTGCCGAAAGACGGACGTCAAGAAAAAAACGGTGGACTGCCCCTGCTATAATTTTAAGTGCCTTCGCGGAGATCTAACAGAGTCAGAGATATGCGACCTTCTTATCGATCTCGAGGAAGGAAATATATCATTTGCAGAAATGAAACAAGAGGCAAAACGTATTAAAGACTTCAAAGATGTACAGCGGTACTTCATCAAAGAAACAGGTAGCAAGAACTGGGAAGAAGTAGAGAAGAGGTGAGCAAAGCAGGAGTAAAGTTTTCTGAACCGTACCCTCACATTCAAACGATTTTTTTTTAAACATTGAGGGGGGAATCACAAGATGTCCTGTATTATCCGTAGATGCAGACTATTAGGAGCGTGCGTTAAACAGATATAGAAGAGCATGTAACAGAGACGACACAGTTTAGACGATCTTAGCTGTTGTAAACAATCACCTTAAGATCAACAGTAGGAGGTCTTAGAATATACACCTAGATAGATAAAACCGAAGCATATTGAGTCTAAGTTGTGCCCATAAAACAACGATATTTCTCGTCAAATGGGAGAAATGTTTACTTAGCCCTCATCTATGGTTAGAATCTACGCATTGCTTAAACATTGATTCCAAGGTTTTGAAATTAACGAAAGAAAACAGAAAAGGCCAAAAAGGTGAAAATAAAAAGATTAACAGTAACGGAGGTGTAAGGAAGGTTTCACGAGAAAAATATATTTTCAGCGCATGCACGAGCAGAAACGTTTTAAAAGTCAGTGTTTGACCAAAAAACAACACGTTCGGCAGTTTTGGCTGCATTTGACACCAAAAAGCGGTTACACAGATTTGTGGGTTTTCAGTTGCTAAATGGTTAATCTCCTGCCACATTACACTAAAGGCGCTAACGGATAGAATGATATAAAGTACCATGCAGCTATGATACGATTTAAATATATGTTTTAAACATTGCGGCTCTATGCCCCACTGGGGGCTCAAAGGACTAAGAGAGAGAGAGAGAGAGAGAGAGAGAGAGAGATACTATGGGGAAAGGGAGCTTCGTTTATTACACTTTCCAATAAAACACAGTTTACATTTGGTATTGCCATAGGTTTGGTTTATGGGTAGAGGAGCGGAAACTTCAAGCTTTTCGGGGCCAGGTCAATAACCCAGGTTTGAAGGCTTATATCTCCCAGGCCTTGAAGTGGGAAAAAGCAGAAAGCAAGGATGGTCAGTCTGCAGTAAATACTAACGAGTTTTGAGTGGCTGGACCAGCAGGAATTACCTCCGCTGTAGTATTTACCTCAATTGATGTGCGAAAAATGAACTGCAACACCCTGGCTGCTGAGGCGCATAGCTTCGCGGGGTCACCTCTGGTCTTCTTGGACGTTTTAAAGGGAAAGAAGAAAAAATATAGTTAAAGAGAAAAAACAGAAAACAATGGAAAGTGAGGGGAGAAGACCCAAAGTGACTTGCTTGTTCCTTTACCCCTTTCTAACTTTGTTTGTATTAGCTAGCATCTGCTTTTTTGTTTTTGTTTTTTTCCGTTGCAAAAAAAAAAAAAATAAATAAATAAATAAATAAATAATACAGTCGAATCCCGCTAACGGACACCTCTCGTAAGTGGAAACTTAGTCATGTTCTCAGCTAAATCCAAACACTACGTTTTTAGCCTCCTAAAAGTGGACACCTGCCTTACGTGGACACTTTTTCTGACCCCAAGGGTGTCCGTTTACGGGAGGTTCGACTGAAACTCAATTTTCCCTCTTCCTGAAAGCGTGGGTACCCCGCTTCCTGCTCTCTTCTCTCGTTATTTTGCAGATTTCTGGGCTGCCTTATTTACAGCCCGGTAGCCATCCCCTTTCAACCCTGAGAAAACAATTGTAATAGTTTGATTAATGATCATTTGACATTAGCCTTATTTAATGGTACCTAACAAAATATTTATTGTAACCAACTTCTAGAAATCAGTAAAGCCCACGCAATCAATGAGGAAACAAGGTTGCGGATATAAAGAATTGTTTAACAAAAGGTTTTCGATGGTGCTCAAACTTATTTTTTGGTCATCTTTTCCGGTACAAAGGGTTTGTGTGCACTCAACTGAATGGAGAAACACCTCGCATAAAACGATTCCGGGGTCTAGTAAAGTAAATAATAGTAAACAATTAATGCAGCTTTTATTTGATATCGGTAGGGATTGGGGACGATAAACTGAATAATTAATCATATCAATTTTCTGGAATCTTATCTCGAAGCAGCCTTGCAAAACAATAAGAATTGTTCGAGACTAAATAAGCCTCACTTACGGCTATTTTCCAGAGCTGGGATGAGCAAACGATTGACAAGTTCCTCCGTAACTTAAAGGGAGGGGTTCACATTTCAGCGCATGTGCATGTGCAAATTGCTTTTTCTCTTTCTTATCAACTTTATGGCCTTAAAAATCCCACTCACATGTACTTCAGCAATCACATTCTATTATTAGTCCAAGCAAAATGAGTGATGACCAAAATTCACAGAAAATGCTAGTGGATTGTACTCATTTGTCGATATTGAATTTAGCGTTGACCCGTAGGATTTATTCCACGGTTGATGTGTTTACAGTTATTTACATGCAAAATAACGCAATCATTTGAATAAATTACCACCCGAGTTACCTATTCCCTTCCGAATGGTTCATAAACAAAGAATTAAATTAAAAAGGCTTGAGTCATAGCGAGCAAAGGCGAAAAAGTATTTTGATTCATGGACATGCGCAGAACCGTGAACTCCTCCCTTTTAAAGTCAATCAGCGGAAGACACAATGTTGAATTGTTCTACTTAATAGCCTTCCCACGCCAGGAGAAGATCTTGTTCTGTTTGGAGTTTGTTCCTAGGCTACTTAAAGAAATTGGTTACGACGTAGAGCTGGAATATCTCCAAGCCGCAAAAACAACACAAAGACGTCACGGTGAGTTCTGGAAGAAAAAAAAAACAAAAAAAAAAAAACACAGAAATTTCTCTATTGTTGTCGATAAAGTTATCACTCAAGCCTCAAAGTAGAGTTTATTTTGTTATAGCCGTTTTTGAATCCAAACTGTCATTGTGCCATTGAAAAAATTTTTCTTGAGTCAGAACTAAGATAATTCAAAACCTCGTTCGTTCTTTATTTACGTTAGTTCTTTAATTATTCTCTCCAAACGACGAAAGCAAAGTTATCTCCATTGTAAAAATTTCATCTAATCGTGTACCCTGCTTTTGAATTACAGAAAACAATAGACTTCACCAGAATGCGATTACTTTTTTCGTTTGTCAGTGGGGAAAATGCATCCATGCATCCATTCCAATCAAAAAACTAACTTGTTTAAGTTGGATACTCACGAAAAAGAAAAACCAGTGGCGCTTTACAAGGAATTTCTTGAGTTATATGGCTGCTTGCCCACTTGGGTCCTTGATCTTTGTAGCAGTACAGGTAATAGGAATCCTGTGTATCATTTTCTACCATACTTACGTTGCGGAGTTAAATGACTGAGGACGTGTTTCATTTTCTTTCCTTGGGCAGGGAGGGAGTGCGGGAGATGCAACGACTCAGGAAAACTTAAAAGTAATCCTATATTTTCAGGACGGGAAGAAAATATCATAAGCATGAAGTAAACAAGTAACTCTTATTTTCATTTATTTCCTACCATTTACCAGCTCAGCAAACCACAAAATGTCTCAAACTGTAGAAACCTGGCACCAACAGGGACTGAAAACTGCACCGGGATTGCAATGCTTTTAAAATATTTACACAGTTATTCATAAGAGGAGACAAAAAAAACAAAACAAAAGAAAAATAAGTTGACACTGTTGAAACAAATGTAATTACACAACAGACAACACACCGCTTTAATTCATGCCGATAACCGAAACTCCTCGAATAAGCGCCCGGAGAGCATATTTCAAATTTAGAGATTTTCTCAAATCATAATACATTAAGGCCTGAAAACTGTTCATAGAGACTATTAGAAGACATCTAAAGATCATCTCCTTCAGTATCCTCAGGTACTTATCGGTTTTCACCTTTAATTTAGTTTCCGTGAATCCCAAACCAATTTTATACTTTACATCTTAGCAGGAGTATCGTGTTTAAATGAAGGATGTGTTGTTGTTGTTCTTGTTGTTGTTGCAAGTTAGGGGAAAGTACAAGGTAAATTTTCGAGAAACATCGGTAGCGCTAACTCGAGAGACGCTTATTCTAGGATGTAGGGCCGGTATTTGATATTTAACTAAACTGGGTTAATAAGAAGTTGTTTTATGTAGCAAAGTGTAATCATACATTACTCAGTTTCAAAGAAACGTACTTACCACTGTTTATTTCAATATATGAATACATCTTTTTATATATTCTTTATATTCTGTTGCCGGGAGGAACATGGAAATTTCCAAGTACCTTTACACTGTAGAACCGTAAAGGAACACGGAAATTTCCATGTACCTTTACATTCTAGATCCGTAAAGGAACATAGAAACTGATTTCCATGTACCTTTGAATTGTAGAACCGTAAAGGGACACGGAAATTTCCCTGCACCTTTACATTGTAGAACTGTAAAGGTACATGGAAATTTCCATGTACCTTTGCATTCTAAAACCGTAAAGGAACATAGAAACTGATTTCCATGTACCTTTTAATTTTAGAACCGTAAAGGTACATGGATATTTCCATGTACCTTTGCATTCTAGAATCGTAAAGGTACATGGAAATTTCCACGTACCTTTACATTCTAGAACCGTAAAGGAACATGGAAATTTCCATGTACCTTTACATTCTAGAACCGTAAAGGAACATGGATATTTCCATGTACCTTTGCATTCTAGAACCGTAAAGGTACATGGAAATTTCCATGTACCTTTACATTCTAGAACCGTAAAGGAACATGGAAATTTCCATGTACCTTTGCATTCTAGAACCGTAAAGGAACTTGGATATTTCCATGTACCTTTGCATTCTAGAACCGTAAAGGTACATGGAAATTTCCATGTACCTTTGCATTCTAGAACCGTAAAGGAACTTGGATATTTCCATGTACCTTTACATTCTAGATCCGTAAAGGAACATGGAAACTGGTTTCCATGTACCTTTTAATTTTAGAACCGTAAAGGTAAATGGATATTTCCATGTACCTTTGCATTCTAGAACCGTAAAGGTACATGGAAATTTCCATGTACCTTTGCATTCTAGTACCGTAAAGGTACATGGATATTTCCATGTACCTTTGCATTCTAGAACCGTAAAGGTACATGAACATTTCCATGTACCTTTGCATTCTAGAACCGTAAAAGTACTTGAAAATTTCCATGTACCTTTGCGTTCTAGAACCGTAAAGGTACATGGATATTTCCATGTACCTTTGCATTCTAGAACCGTAAAGGTACATGAAAATTTCCATGTACCTTTGCATTCTAAAACCGTAAACGTACATGGATATTTCCATGTACCTTTGCATTCTAGAACCGTAAAAGTACATGAAAATTTCCATGTACCTTTGCATTTTAGAACCGTAAAGCTACATGGATATTTCCATGTACCTTTGCATTCTAGAACCGTAAAGGTACATGGATATTTCCATGTACCTTTGCATTCTAGAACCGTAAAGGAACATGGAAATTTCCATGTACCTTTGCATTCTAGAACCGTAAAGGAACTTGGATATTTCCATGTACCTTTACATTCTAGATCCGTAAAGGAACATGGAAACTGGTTTCCATGTACCTTTTAATTTTAGAACCGTAAAGGTAAATGGATATTTCCATGTACCTTTGCATTCTAGAACCGTAAAGGTACATGGAAATTTCCATGTACCTTTGCATTCTAGTACCGTAAAGGTACATGGATATTTCCATGTACCTTTGCATTCTAGAACCGTAAAGGTACATGAACATTTCCATGTACCTTTGCATTCTAGAACCGTAAAAGTACTTGAAAATTTCCATGTACCTTTGCGTTCTAGAACCGTAAAGGTACATGGATTTTTCCATGTACCTTTGCATTCTAGAACCGTAAAGGTACATGAAAATTTCCATGTACCTTTGCATTCTAAAACCGTAAACGTACATGGATATTTCCATGTACCTTTGCATTCTAGAACCGTAAAAGTACATGAAAATTTCCATGTACCTTTGCATTTTAGAACCGTAAAGCTACATGGATATTTCCATGTACCTTTGCATTCTAGAACCGTAAAGGTACATGGTAATTTCCATGTACCTTTGCATTCTAGAACCGTCAAGGAACATGGTAATTTCCATGTACCCTTGCATTCTAGAATCGTAAAGGTACATGGTAATTTCCATGTACCTTTGCATTCTAGAATCGTAACTATAAAACTCACCACTAACTGTATAACCCGGAATAGAACGGGCGAAAAGTTAAGTATTTTGAAATAAATTTCGATTTACTGTATTTTAAAAATTGGAAGGGAAAGAATAAAATGAGCTAATATTTACCGGCTGAAGAAAACACATAGCAAAACTATCAACATTTTTGTTAAATATTGCCACCTTTAAATCTCTTTGGAGAGGAATTGGCACGAAAATGACTAAATCAGCTTAATATTGCCAGAAAATCGCCGTTTTAGAATATCCCCGATGGTTTTAGAACGTGTTCAGTAGAAAGAACATACTGCCGGAACAGATAAACTGAAGGTTTACCACAGAAATTTACTTACTATCCTGGTCTGTTCTAACAAGAACAGGAGTACTGTGTGGTCCATCTCCTTTCACTGTAGATGCAAACACCGTGATATTGTAGTTCACATACTCCTTTAGTCCCTTTATGTTCTTTTGACGATCATTGGGCCCAGCTGAAACGCTTCCATTGTGATTCTCTGTCTGTGATTGGTAGGTTATGGTATAACTTGTGATGATACCATTCTGTTGATCCGCTGGCACTTCATCCCACGAGACTAAGATGCTGGTTGAGCTGGTGTTATATCCTCTCACATTTTGTGGAGTACCATCAGGTCCTGATATAGAAATAAAAAGTTTTAGTTATTGAAGGTGATGATGCCTTGAAAACGGTTTGTTTTGTTCGTGTTTCCATACATCTTGGAACTGCTTCAAACGTAGAAATGCGTAACATAGTTACATCTACCCTTTGGGGAGTACAGTACAACAATATCAGGTTTCTACAAAACGGTGATAGTAGTGCAGGCTATAATAATACTCTGAGCATATATATTGACCTTTGCAATATGCAACTTAATCCATTCATACATCCAAGTGAGGGGCATTCTCAGAAAACCCTTTCTTTTTTGGAAAACGTAAACGCTGTTGAAACGAAAACGATAAGCAAACACGGCCTTTCACTGAATTGCAAAAACGTTTCTTGCCTAAAAAACGCGTGGACGTCTTATCACTCCGCTACTTAGCAGAACGCTACTTCTCCATTCGAGTCAATTGCAGGTTTTATAAAAGGTTCATTTCCCGGACGTTTAAGTAATTTATTTCAATTTTACAATCGTCGAGATAAGGCCCTCAGGCGTGTGGGGGAGAACAGCAATGCAATTTTATACCACTATTTACAGACTCTGGGGTCAATATTCAGTAGGGATACTGGGAGATGATATTAACCAATTTAAAATAAAAAAGCGAACAGTTTGCCACAGAATTTACTTACTATCCTGGTCTGTTCTAACAAGAACAGGACTACTGTGTGGCCCATTTCCTTTCACAGTAGATGCAAACACCGTGATATTGTAGTTCACATACTCCTTTAGTCCCGTTATGTTCCTTTGACGATCATTGGGCCCAGCAGAAACATTTCCATTGTGATTCTCGGTAAGTGACTGGTAGGTAATGGTGTAACCTGTGATGATACCATTCTGTTGATCTGCTGGCACTTCCTCCCACGAGACTACGATGCGGGTTGAACTGCTGTTATATCCTCTCACATTTTGTGGAGCACCATCAGGTTCTAGAGAAGATAGAAGGTTTTATTTACTGTGGGCGATGACCAATAACAAACAATGTCAGGAATGAATGGCAATAATTTAAGTACTTGAAGCGACTTTGCTGAGGAAAACTATGTAGTCATGATATCAGGAAAAGTTTACTAGAGGATTCTTCGACCAATTAAGGACAGTCACTATTGAATAACTGCATGCTGCATCTAGAAATAAAGCCTTAAGCTTCAAATTGCCCTCAGACATATTTTCTTCATATGGCTTTATCTATTCGTAGAGAAGCCTCCATTACTACTAAGAAAATTCAGTTTTTTAACGTCTCGTATATTAAACGTGCTCTCACGAGGGCACTGTCCATCTTTCAGCGGAACCATTGCATCAGAGTAAAAGAGTGATATCTACCAAACATGACATTCATCAATGCCAGTTAACCTTGCAGTTGAGAGTGCCTTTAGAAGGCTCTTTTGTCTGTTCCAATGTTTATGTCAAATTTTTCTATCTCATAGCCAAAGCTCTTTCAAAGTGCATTTTTATGAAGTTAGCAAAAACCTTTACAGATATCTGTAATAAGTAAACTTCTGTAAAAAGCTGTAAGAACATTTGTTACTTCCGAATAACCAATTTATTGACTACTACAGAAAGGAATACACTCAAAAGACTTTTCTATTGGTTAAACTGGCATATAATGATCTGAACTTTTTTTTGCATTTTTAACAAAGAACAAAAACTATTAACCAACTCCGTAATGTCGAATTTCTTGTTTTGTTTTAAATTTTATCTCATGCTTTACAGCAGATGAAAAACACGTCTAGCCGTCATTTTAGCAAGAATTTTTCCATTGGATAAGAGGAGAGCTTCTCCTTTCACTGTGTGTCGATAGTGAATAATGGAAATTACGGCTAACATTTCGGGAAATAAAGTGAAGCCCATTTGTTTTTTCTCTTTTCTAGGTGGCAGACACATATAAAATGGGGGTTTTTCACAGAAATTAACTTACTATCCTCGTCAGTTCTTACAACAAGAACAGGAGTACTGTGTGGTCCATCTCCTTTCACAGTAGACGCAAACACCGTGGTATTGTAGTTCACATACTCCTTTAGTCCCGTTATGTTCTTTTGACGATTATTGTGCCCAGCAGAAACGCTTCCATTGTGATTCTCTGTTTGTGACTGGTAGGTAATAGTGTAACCTGTGATGATACCATTCTGTTGTTCTGCTGGCACTTCATCCCACGAGACTAAGATACTGGTTGAGCTGGTGTTATATCCTCTCACAATTTGTGGAGCAGCTGGTTCTGAAAAAGAAATGAAAAGTTATTGAGGGTGATGGTCCCTTTAATTAATTGAGTTAATTTTGCAGCCTTTTGTGACTGACAACCTGTGTTTTGTTCAAGTGTCCAGAAATATTCGAAAAGCTTTAAACTTTGTATAGCATATCGTACCTACGCTCTGGGGTATCTTGTCGAGCAAGATCACATTTTTATATGTTTATATATCATCTGTACGAGGAAACCTTAACAATAACTTCGGCAATCATCTGTACGAGGAAACCTTTACAATAACTTGGGCAATCCTACATATAGTAGTCGCTGTTTAAGTGTACTGTTTACTACAAAATGCAATTTTGACATTGACATTTATTTGCCATTGCTTCCAATATATTTACAATTTATCCATAGTTTAATGTATGTCGAGGTGACCTCTGGAAGGCACCAGGCTTATAGTTGAGGCCACCTCGTACGTAACAATATGCTTACATATATAGTGCTACAAGTGTGCGGCTTTGCCAATTCAGTAATTATTTTACCAAAAACTCTAGGAGTTTTTTCTTAAAGTCGAGAAAACATGACAGACAAGTGATTGTAACAGGAAGGGAATTCCAGATCTTTGGACCTTGGTAAAGAATTGCGAATTTTTTCCGATTAGTTCGGCAATGATGCACGCAATAATTGTTGGCTGTTCTGGTGCTATAGCCATGAATTTGACTGTTTGTAAAAAAAAAATTGAAAAACGATGGAGGCAAAAGGTTGTTATGATAAAAGTACATAAATGTCGCTATCTGAAACGTGTTGATTTGATAAATGTTTAAAATTTTTAATTTGGAGATTAAAGGAGCAGAATGTGCTCTATAGTCTGAATTGGTAATAGCTCGCACAGCCCGTTTTTGCAAACAATAAATTCTATAGCAATCTAACCATCACGTGAACAGTATTCTCAGAAAGATCTTTCAGTTTGGAAAAACGTGAAACTTTTAAAACTGCTGATACCGAACATTCCAATAATGTAGGACATTGCAAAAGGCTCGTCTACCTCGAAATCAAGAGCCCTTTTTTCACAAGTGAACTCTGAAAAATTGCAACCAACGAATTCAAATTATTTGCTGGCTAGAGAAATTAACTGATAAGCTTAACTACAGAAATTAACTTACTATCCTGGTCTGTTCTTACAACAAGAATAGGACTACTGTGTGGTCCATCTCCTTTCACAGTAAATGCAAACACCGTGATATTGTAGTTCACATACTCCTTTAGTCCCGTTATGTTCTTTTGACGATTATTGTGCCCAGCAGAAACGCTTCCATTGTGATTCTCTGTTTGTGACTGGTAGGTAATGGTGTAACCTGTGATGATACCATTCTGTTGATCTGCTAGCACTTCATCCCACGAGACTAAGGTGCTGGTTGAGCTGGTGTTATATCCTCTCACATTTTGTGGAGCACCATTAGGTCCTGATATATATATAGAAATGAAAAGTTTAAGTAATTGAGGGTGATGATCCCTTCGATAAATTGATTTAATTCTGTGGCCTTCTGTGATTGAGAACCTGTACTTTGTTTATGTTTCCGTAAATACCGTTTTTTACAATGTGCAATTACATAAGCCATGTATTACTTGTTACGTGAGGGGTATTCTCAGTAAAATCTTTCAGATTTGGAAAATCATAAACTTTGCTGTAAACTGCTGATACCGAACTAACATTCTGCTGCAATAATATGCCAAGTTTTTCTACCCTCAAAGAGAATAGCTCTTTAGAAGTACAATCTGAAAAGTTCAGAAAGAAAACATAATTCGAGGTGGTTCCTATAGTTCAATTAGGGCGCTTCAGCTATCGATATATACCCCTGGCGCACGTTACGTCATAACTAAGTAGACTCATGCAGCCAGCTTAAATAAAGCAGTAGGCCTTCACCTTTCACAAGCCCTGTTTTCGCTAAACTCTGATGACCTGTATCTGCATTATTTTTAGCGCTTGGAGCATTGCTCTGTTGTTCGTTCTTTTGTTCTCTCGATCACTAATGTAGGACATTGCAGCTAGACGGCGAAGCTGGCCCTAAATTAAAAGCCTTTTTTGCAGAAGTAAACGCTGAAGAATTGTAATCAATAATTTTTTTTTAAAAATTTCCGTCTGAAAGAACGAAACGAGCAGCTTAACCATAGGAATAAACTTACTATCCTGGTCTGTCCTGACAACAAGAACAGGACTACTGTGTGGTCCATCTCCTTTCACAGTAGATGCAAACACCGTGATATTGTAGTTCACATACTCCTTTAGCTCCGTTATGTTTTTTTGACGATCATTGCGTCCAACTGGAACATTTCCATTGTGATTCTCTGTTTGTGACTGGTAGGTAATGGTGTAGCCTGTGATGATATCATTCTGTTGATCTGCTGGCACTTCATCCCACGAGACTAAGATGCTGGTTGAGCTGGTGTTATATCCTCTCACATTTTGTGGAGCACCATCAGGTCCTGCTACAGAAATGGAGGTTTTTGTTATTGAGGATGATGATCTATTCAATAAATTGAGTTACATCTGAGAACGTTTGTGATTAACAACCTGTGTTTTGTTCAAGTTTCCAGAAATATTCGAAAAGCTTCAAACTTTTTATAGCATATCGTATCTACCTTTTGGTTCTTGTAGAGTAATATCACTTTTTATATATTTATATATATCATCCGTACGAGGAAACCTTTAACAAGGACTTCGGTGATATTACATACACTATTCGCTGGGTATACTGGGGTATACTTGGGTATACTGTTTTCTACATGTGCAATCTTTGTGGCAATATTACCTTCACGTGAAGAGTATTTCCAGAAAGATGTTTCTGATGTGAAAAAATGTTAACTTTGCTGACTAACTGCTGATACCGAAAAAACGTTTTGCTTCCATCGTGTGTCAAGTTTTTCAACTCCACACCAAACAGATTTTACAAGTACGTCTGAAAACTTCAGAAAAACATTTTAATTTTGGTTACTATAATTTAACGACGGAGCAGCACTCGATTATTTCAGTAGCCCTAACTGAACTGATAAAGATAAAAAAAATTCAAGAAATCGGCTATCGATCGATACCAATGGCGCAAGTTATTTCATGACTAAGTAACCATATAGAGCTACCTTAAATTAGGTAGAAAGCCTGTAACATTCAAAAGCTCTATTTTCACCTCACTCTGATCACTGCGTTTGCTTTGTATTTCAAAGGTAGGAGCATTGTTCTGTTGTTCTTTTTTCTTTTGTTTTCTCGACCAATAATGCAGCACCTTGCAAACGGTTCGTGTAGCCCTGAATCAAGAGCCCTGTTTACGTAAGTAAACTCTAAAAAATTTCAACCAACCTATTCAAAATGTTTCCCGGCTGGAGAAATTAACTGAGAAGCTTAACTACAGAAATTAACTTACTATCCTGGTCGGTTCTTACAACAAGAATAGGATTACTGTGTGGTCCATCTCCTTTCACAGTAGATGCAAACACCGTGATATTGTAGTTCACATATTCCTTTAGTCCCGTTAAGTTCTTTTGACGATCATTGCGATCAACTTCAACACTGCCTGTGTGACTCTTTGTTTGTGACTGGTAGGTAATGGTGTAACCTGTGATGATACCATTCTGTTGATCCGCTGGCACTTCATCCCACGAGACTAAGATGCTGGTTGAGCTGGTGTTATATCCTCTCACATTTTGTGGAGCACCATCAGGTTCTGGTACAGAAATGGAAAGTTTGAGTTATTGAGGCCAGTGATGATCCATACAATAACTTCAATTAAATCTGAGATCTTTTGTGATGAACAACCTCTATTTTTTCCAAGTTTCCAGAGATATTCGAAACGCTTCATGTATAGCATATCGTGCCAACGCTTTGGTTCCTGTTGAGCAATATCACATTTTTATATGTTTATATATAATCTGTACGCGGAAGCCTTTAATAATGACTCTGACAATCCTACAAACAATAGTCGGTGTTTGAGTCTACTGTTTTACACAAAATGCAATTTTAGTAGCAATCTAACCTTCACGCGAAGAGTATTCTCGAAAGATCTTTCAGTTTTGGAAAAACGTCAATTTTGCTGAAAGACTGCTGATACCGAACTAACATTTTGCTTCCATTGTGTGCCAAGTTTTTCAACCCCACACCAAGCAGCTTTTTACATCTACATCTGAAAACTTCAGAAAAACATTCAGAAAGTGATTCCTATAGTTTAATGACGGAGCACCACTGGGTTATTTCAGTAGCTTTAACTGAACTGTTAAAAAAAAAAAAAAAAAAAAAAAAAATCAAAAATTCAACAAATAGGCTATCGATAAATACCACTGGCGCACGTTACTTCATAACTAAGTAACCATATAGAGCCACCTTAAATTAAGTAGAAAGTCGTTGCCCTTCAGACGCTCTATTTTCATCACACCTTGATCACCTGTATCTGCATTGTAGTCGAAGGCTAGGAGAATTGTTCGTTTTGTTGTTCGTTCTTTTGTTTTCTCGACCAATAATGTAGGACATTGCAAACGGTTCGTCTAGCCCTTAATCAAGAGCACTTTTTACACAAGTAAACTCTGAGAAATTGCAATCAACGAATTCAAAATATTTCCCGGCTTTAGAAATTAATAGAGAATCTTTTAACTACAGAAATTAACTTACTATCCTGGTCGGTTCTAACATCAAAAACAGGACTACTGTCCGGTCCATCTCCTTTCACTGTTGATGAAAACACCGTGATATTGTAGTTCACATATTCCTTTAGTCCCGTTATGCTCTTTTGGCGATCATTGCGACCAACTAGAACATTTCCATTGTGATTCTCTGTTTGTGACTGGAAGGTAATGGTGTAACCTGTTATGATGCCATTCTGTTGCTCCACTGGCACTTCATCCCACGAGACTAAGATGCCGGTTGAGCTGGTGTTATATCCTCTCACATTTTGTGGAGCACCATCAGGTTCTGGTATAGAAATGGAGGTTTGTGTTATTGAGGATGATGATCTATTCAATAACTTAAGTTAAATCTGAGAACTTTTGTGATTTGAGGATTTGTGCGTTTCTTTTGGGTATTTTTAAGAAGACTAAACAAGGAAAGTATCCATTAAATATTAGAGCTAGTAACACGCAAAAACGTGCTATGAAACAACCATCACACAGCTCACAAATATTCACGGCCTTACACACTAAAGAGGAAACTCTTTTGCACATGTGGCCTATACATAGTCAAACTTATCAGATTAAAAACATATGTGCTGGGACAATCATACAACCTTTCTCACAGTAATTACTTACTATCCTCGTCTGTTCTAACAACAAGAACAGGACTACTGTGTGGCCCATCTCCTTTCACAGTAGATGCAAACACCGTGATGTTGTAGTCCACATACTCCTTTAGTCCAGTTATGTTCCGCTGACGATCATTGGGCCTAGCTGAAACATTTCCATTGTGATTCTCTGTTTGTGACTGGTAGGTAATGGTGTAACCTGTGATGATACCATTCTGTTGATCCGCTGGTACTTCATCCCACGTGACTATGATGCTGGTTGAGCTGGTGTTATGTCCTCTCACATTTTGTGGAGCACCATCAGGTCCTAATATGAAATGTCAAAGTTTACTTAGGATTATTTGGGGTTGACTATCTTTCATAAACTGTATCCTTTTGCAAGTGATAAATGTGTTTATTTAGATTGTGATGATAGATAAATACTGGGCTGCTGTGTACAGTTTAGTCAACTTCTTGTTATCATGGACAGATTCAAAACTTTACGTGTTTTTTTTTTCAGTAAAGAAGGCGAGCGATAACCAGTGTTATTAAGTAAAGCAAGTGTATTTCCGGCTCAATGAAGGACATTATCCCCATTTGAAGGAAATATAATTCAGTTGATAGCTGTTTCATATTCGAAAAGAGAGATTTGAAGGACCAAACAATTTTATCTATGTGCCATTCTTATATTCGTTGAGCACCTTAAAACACGCTTTGTGTACTCTTATATATTAAGCTCATTAAATTGGTCAATCAACTTTTGAGTGACTGGAAAAATGTGATAAGACACTTACTATCCTGGTCTGTTCTAATAACAAGAACAGGGCTACTGGGAGGTCCATCTCCTATCACTGTAGATGCAAACACCGTGATATTGTAGTTCACATATTCCTTTAGTCCCGTTATGTTCTTTTGACGATCATAGGGCCCAGCTGAAACGCTTCTATTGTGATTCTCTGTTAGTGACTTGTAGATAATGGTGTAACTTGTGATGATGCCATTCTCTTCATCTGCTGGCACTTCATCCCACGAGACTAAGATGCTGGTTGAGCTGATGTTATGTCCTGATACATTCTGTGGAGCACCATGGGGTTCTAATGAAGAAAACGACAAATTTAAGCAATCCTGGGTCTTCTAAAGGACCACCTGTGAGTCTGACACCATGTACATTATACGGTATATTATACTTGGGCCCCAAGGTGTTTTTTACGGCATAATATGGGGATCCCATTTACGACCCCCTTCCCATTTAAAAGATAGGCTATTGCAGACTTCAGTAGAATTTCATTAAGAAACAATATTTTATGCGGTAGGATTTATGGATGAGGTCCTAGCCGTTTCATGTTCACCTTTTCTAGTTCTTTCTACAAAGAGGCCTTTGATCAGTAATTCAGTCTACACAATGCTCCATCTACGAATGGCGACCAGTTTATAAATTATATTGTTTCATTTTATTGGTATCGACTACTTAGTAGAGATTATACTCGGGAAACGGTTTCATAGTTGGAAACGAGACGAGAACCACATAAAGCTTGCTGTTAAGGACGTGAACTGTACCCAATTGAACTCAACAACTTTAAGCAAACATCTGCGGTCACAATTTGACCATTGTGGCAAAATGAAGTACTTACTATCCAGATCTCTTCTTACAACAAGAACAGGACTACTGTGTGGCCCATCTCCTTTCACAGTAGATGCAAACAACGTGATGTTGTAGTTCACATATTCCTTTAGTCCCGTTAGGTTCTTTTGACGATTATTGGCCCCAGCTGAAACATTTCCATTATGATTCTCTGTTTGTGACTGGTAGATAATGGTGTAACCTGTGATGATACCATTCTGTTGATTCAGTTGTACTTCATCCCACGAGACTGAGATGCTGGTTGAGCTGCTGTTACGTCCAACCACATTTTGTGGAGCACCATCAGGTACTGAAGTGGAATGCAAATTCTTTGTGAGTCGACATCAGATCCTTGCAGTTTACAGCTTAGGTAACACAGCAGAACCTCTATATTTCAAACACTTTAATAACGAAGATCCCGCATATAACGAACGATTTTTTTTTTCAGCACAGCCTAAGCTCCAGCAAAATGTGAACAAAAATTACTTCGATTTAACTAACCCCGGTGTCTTAAAATCCTTGCTATAACGAACCCAACCCAGACAATCAATCTTACTCCCTCTCTCCTCCATTATAAAGAACACATTTTTGCGATCCGTTATCACTTTGTTTTTTCGGGATTTCAATGTACATTAGTAAAGCGTGCTAACCTGTTGGATGATGTGCATGTAGTTTATCAAGGATATTACACTCTTTGGGTATGTTGTCATTTAGGAAAGAATTTGAACATGCAATTTTTTTGACACGTAATATGTTAAAATTAGAGAAAAAACATATCCAGAAAACTTTTCCCCAAAAATGGTGAGAACGGGTATGAAATTGCCGAGGGAGAACTCTCAATATTGTTTAACTGTAAAGTACCCAATCTTTTTGATCAATAGATATTCAATCACGAATGTTGATAGTACATTTATAAGTGTATGCAGTTTTACTTGTTTATGAGGATTGTGGTGTATCTTTCGGTACTTTTAAATGATGAGTATATCACGAAAGCAGCCATACAATTTCTCAAAAAGGTCGGCTGTGAAACCAACACGTAAGTGATGGATATTCACAGTTTAGCACACTATGAAGGGGATTATTACGCACGTGGAAGCTCTGCAGAGGGTTAAAATTCTCAGATTATACGACTTCTGATGTGCTAAAAAAATTGTGGACGATACTTACTATCCTGGTCTGTTCTAACAACAACAGGACTACTGTGTGGTCCATCTCCAATCGCTGTCGATGCAAACACCGTGATATTGTAGTTCACATACTCCTTTAGTCCCGTTATGTTCCTTTGACGATCAATGGGCCCAGCTGAAACGCTTCCGTTGTGATTCTCTGTTTGTGACTGGAAGGTAATGGTGTAACCTGTTATGATACCATTCTGTTGATCCGCTGGCACTTCATCCCACGAGACTAAGATGCTGGTTGAGCTGGTGTTATATCCTCTCACATTTTGTGGAGCACCATCAGGTCCTAATATAGAAATAAAAAGTTTGAGTTATTGAGGGTGATGCCCTTGAACAAATTTAGTTAATTCTACAGTCTTTGTGATTGAAAATCTCTGTTTTGTTAATGTATCCATAAATATTCGAGCCGCTTTCAACTTTGTACAGAAAACTGTACTTACGTTTTGGGTTTCCTTGCACAGCAATATCATGCTTTTACATGTATATTTATACTCCACACGAAGAAGCCTTTCATTAATGATTTTCGATAATCCAGCATATAATAATCGGTCCTTGATTATACTGTTCTATACAAAAGCGCAATTATAGTAGCCATGTAACATGTCAAACTAGGAGCACTTTCAGAAACATCATTCAGATTTGGAAAAACCTGCGCGTTGCTGAAAACTGCTTATACCAAACTAATATTTTGCTGCAATTACGTGCCAAGTTTTTCAACACCAAACTTTTCAAAAGTACAATCTGAAAAGTTAAAAAAACCCAATAATTTAAGTTGTCTCCTACAGTTCAATGAGGATGTTTCAACTGGATATTTCAGTAGCCCTTACTGAACTGTTTCGATAGATACCACTGGCGCACATTACGTCATTGCTAAGTAAACAAATCGTGCCATCTGCATTGCATTGCTTCTTAGGGCAAGAATGATTGTTCTGTTGTTTGTTCTTTTGTTCTTTCCACCAACGGAGTAGAACATTAAAAGTGGTGCACCTAGTCCTAGTAAACTCTGACCAATTGTAATCAATCAATTAAGCAAAATATTTCACGACTGGAAAATCTCAGAGGCTTAAGGTGATTCCACTGGATTGCATTGCGCATCCTTGCTGCGCATAATTTTTGGCGTCATTTAGCGAGCGCACGAGCGCGCGCACGCACAACATTGCGGGATTTCCTTGAGGTTAAGCTCGGCAGGAAAATAAATGGTCCTTTTCTTCTAAACAAGCACGGTGACCCCCATTTTTTATTCAACGAAATTAAAGAAAATACGACTCTCTTAGTTATATCCCAGTTTCAAAAATTTTTCATTATTCAATTCCGAAAAATTATTGTGGAATCACTACTACGATCAATTTTGGACGTTTCGCGGGAAGCGTACAACAGCTCGAATGTCCCCTATTATGCTATGGCATTAATTTATTTAGCCACTTTATGGCGTTTTACTACAAAGTTACAGTACTGTTATAAGAAAAATGCTAGTATTTCATTGTCAGTACTAACTTTCTGGAAGTAGTGGGCGCTTCTCGCTGAAGACTAGCTCTTTTAATATTGAGGTCACAGCACTCTAGGGCGAAAACAAGTACGGTGACCCCCTCTTTTTATTTTATTTTTCTGATTTACTAGATGTACTTAACATCTGTAGAGATTTTCAAAACATTCTCATTACAAACTTTCTTTCGATGGAATCACCTTAACAAAAAAAAATTAACTTACTATCCTGGTCGGCTCTAACAACTAGAACAGGACTACTGAACGTTCCATCTCCTTTCACGGTAGTTGCAAACACCGTGACATTGTAGTTCACATATTCCTTTAGTCCCGTTATGTTCTTACGACAATCATTGCGACCAACTTGAACACTGTCTGTGTGATTCTCTGGTTGTAACTGGTAGGTAATAGTACATTTCTATTAATAAAGGCATTACATATAAACCAGCGGAAGGGAACTTACTGTCTTCATCTGTGGTGACAATGATAGGATTGCTAACATTTCCACCTCCCTTTAGAGTAGCGGCAAACACAGTGATGCTGTAGTTGATGTATTCATTCAGACTTGTCAATATTGCTTGTGTTGTTGGAGCATTCACTTCTTCGGTTCGTGGACTACCTATCGGTGACGCCTTGTAAGTAACTGTGTAACTTCTTATAATACCATTTTGATCAGCTGATGGAACTTCTCCCCATTGAACCAAAATACTGGTAGAGCTGGTGTTGTGACCCTGGAGATTGACTGGAGGAGCATTTGGCCCTGTTCGGGAAAAGAAAGCGAAGCAAAAAAACCAAACTTAAGGGAAAAAGAAGAAACATTTAAGAAAAAGAATTGTTTTTTTAAAAAGCAGACAGAGAAACACATTCATGTAGATATGATATAAACTCTTAATGTACTTTCTGTACTACATATATATTGTAGCTGTAATTTAATTCCACGTAAATTTCTATTAAAATAGCAGTAAAAATAAAAGAGCTCGTTGGGACTTACTGTCTTCATCTGTGATGACAATAATAGGATTGCTAACATTTCCATCTCCCTTTACAGTAGAGGCAAGCACTGTGATGCTGTAGTTTGTGTATTCATTCAGACCTGTTAATGTTGCTTGCCTTGTTGGAGCATTCACTACCTTTGTTTGTGGACTAGCGCTAGGTAACGCCTTGTAAGTAACTGTGTAACGCAGTATAATACCATTTTGATCAGCTGATGGAACTTCTCCCCATTGAACCAAAATACTGGTAGAGCTGGTGTTGTGACCCTGGAGATTGACTGGAGGAGTATTTGGCCCTGTTCGGGAAAAGAAAGAGAAGCAAACAAACAAACTTAAGAGAGAAATAAGAAACATTTAAGAAAAAGAAGTGTATTTTTTAAAAGAAAATAGAGAAACACATTCATGTAGATATGACATAAACTCTTAATGAACTTTCTGTACTGCATGTATATCGTAGCTGTAATTTAATGTCACTTAAATTTCTATTAAAATAGCATTAAAAATAAAAGAGCTCATGGAGACTTACTGTCTTCATCTGTGATGACAATGATAGGACTGCTAACATTTCCATCTCCCTTTCCGGTAGAAGCAAACACTGTGATGCTGTAGTTGGTGTATTCATTCAGATCTGTCAATGTTGCTTGCTTTGTTGGAGCATTCACTACCTCGGTTTGTGGACTGCCGCTAGGTAACGCCTTGTAAGTAACTGTGTAATGCAGTATAATGCCATTTTGATCAGCTGATGGAACTTCTCCCCATTGAACCACAATACTGGTGGAGCTGGTGTTGTGCCCCTGGAGATTGTCTGGGGGAGCACTTGGCCCTGTGCATGAAAAGAAAGCAAAATAAATATACGAACAAAGAGGAAAGAAACTTTATAATCGTAACGTACTAACTGCATTACACGTATATCATTAAATTAAAGTAGAACCTAATGTTAATAAAATTCCTATCAATAAAAGCATTACAAATAAAATAGCTCAAGCGGACTTACTGTCTTCATCTGTGATGACAATGATAGGATTGCTAGCATTTCCATCTCCCTTTGCAGTAGAGGTAAACACTGTGATGCTGTAGTTGGTGTATTCATTCAGACTTGTCAGTGTTGCTTGCTGTGCCGGAGCATTCACTACCTCGGTATTCCGACTGCCACTAGGTAAAGCGTTGAAAGTAACTGTGTAACTTCGTATAATACCATTTTGATCAGCTGCTGGAAGTTCTCCCCATTGAACTAAAATACTGGTAGAGCTGGTGTTGTGACCCTGGAGATTGACTGGAGGAGCATTTGGCCCTGTTCGGGAAAAGAAAGCAAAGCAAACAAACAAACTTAAGAGAGAAAGAAGAAACATTTAAGAAAAAGAATTGTATTTTCAAAAAGAAAATAGAGAAACACATTCATGTAGATATGAAATAAACTTTTAATGTACTTTCTGTACTGCATGTATATCGTAGCTGTAATTTAATGTCACGTAAATTTCTATTAAAATAGCATTAAAAATAAAAGAGCTCATGGAGACTTACTGTCTTCATCTGTGATGACAATGATAGGATTGCTAACATTTCCATCTCCCTTTGCAGTAGTTGCAAACACTGTGATGCTGTAGTTGGTGTATTCATGCAGACCTGTCAGTGTTGCTTGCTGTGCCGGAGCATTCACTACCTCGGTATTCCGACTGCCACTAGGTAAAGCGTTGAAAGTAACTGTGTAACTTCGTATAATACCATTTTGATCAGCTGCTGGAACTTCACCCCATTCAACCACAATACTGGTAGAGCTGGTGTTGTGACCCTGGAGATTGACTGGAGGAGCATTTGGCTCTGTAGAAAGCGAAGCAAAACAACAAACTTAAGAGAGAAATAAGAAACATTTAAGAAAAAGAATTGTTTTTTTTTAAAAAGCAGACAGAGAAACACATTCATGTAGATATGTTATGAACTCTTAATGTACTTTCTGTACTGCATGTATATCGTAGCTGTAATTTAATGTCACGTAAATTTCTATTAAAATAGCATTAAAAATAAAAGAGCTCATGGAGACTTACTGTCTTCATCTGTGATGACAATGATAGGACTGCTAACATTTCCAGCTCCCTTTGCAGTAGAGGCAAACACTGTGATGCTGTAGTTGGTGTATTCATTCAGACCTGTCAGTGTTGCTTGTCTTGTTGGAACATTCACTACCTCGGTTTGTGGACTGCCACTAGGTAATGACTTGTAAGTAACAGTGTAACTCAGTATAATACCATTTTGATCAGCTGCTGGAACTTCTCCCCATTGAACCAAATTACTGGTAGAGCTGGTGTTGTGGCCCTCAACAGTAGTTGGAGCAGCATTTGGCCCTGTAAGGAAACAGATAAAGAGAACTGAAGAAACCCTACATGCAATGTTAAGATATTTTTCTATAGAAGTGCTTTATGATTGTATTGTTACTGCAGGTAAATGAAGCGTAGCTTGGGGTGATTGTTCAGAAACATTTTATAATAATACTGTGTTCCAAAGATCTCAAAAGTGAAAAGATTTAAGGAGGATCATAAGAATTTTCCTGTAGTTAGAGAATACTTCAAGGTTGGGTCTGATGTCGTAGCGGGTACCAAGGACAAAGGAAGGACATCTAAAGTTCAGTTCTTGCAAATGATCTCAAAAACTAAGTTGGTGACCTGGCACGGTAATTGCTTTGTTCGAAAGCCCCCTAAATTCTTTAACTTCTCTACCAATGTGACCAAAAGGTTATTCAGTAGATCTTATATGTTATATCAAAAAGGCATCTTATTTTTACTTACAGAAAATTATACTCCCAAATGCTTCTACAGTATTTAAAGTTGCTAATAGGTGTTGGATGTATCCAAAAAAAATCTAGATAGATCACCGTGCCAAATTGTGCGATAAAAACAAATGTTTTCTCAGGTATTAGCTCCGGTCTGTGTGATTTTACCCCGCCTTTCTACTTCCGGTTTATTGCATGTACAACTTTTCATAGAAATTTTCATTTGTTCAGCTGAGTTGTGCACCTTACTGATGGCGTGCGAGGGTTACGTGTGTGGGCACAGCTAAAAACTTTTTTGAACCTCCTTAATTATTTATAATTGGCAAATAATTAATTTAATTGAAAAAAAGTGGGAGGTATTAGCATATCTATGCTGCTCTGTAAATCCGAATATAAATCCTATGTCTGTATGTAGCGAGACAGGAAAGAAACGTACCAGGGAATGGAACAATACACTGGCTTAGTTATTTGAAGTATTGTCAACAAAGTTAAATGATTATTTTTCACCGCAGAGTTTGTTGCACAATATGTTACGTTAAGTATTTAACAATTATTCCATGAGCGCGCGTTGGATATGAGATGGTAAATAACCAATGGCTGTTACCAATCTCATATCCAACAAGCGCGAATGGAATGATTGTTTTATTAAATTCTCCCCGTTTGGATATTTCTGTTGAAGTTTACTGAATTTTTATATTTTAAGAAAAAAATTCCTTCAAATTAAAACGACCGGATGTTGAGGCAACCTCCGACCAAAGCGCGCGAAACGTAATGATCACATGACACGCGCAGCTCTTTGCAAACGGAGTTAAATGAAAAATCGAAAGCGAAGAAAATGTCGGACATCTAAAATTCAAGAAACGTTAAATGTACGAATTATAACCTTTCTGAGACTAGCATTGAAGTGCTTTTGAAGTTCCAGCTCATCGAGAAGAGGAATAGTTGTGCATATTTGAGCAAATGTTCTACTGTATGGTGCCGAGCGAAGGAAGAGATCAGGGCAAGGACAGCTTTTTTATGCTGAACTGAATTCCTCGCGGACGATTTAAAACACTTCAGGCAAGTCCAAGTGTACGAGGTACAACCTCACTGAGACAAGCATTCAGCGCAAGTTTTTAAACTTCAAGCTTATTTGAGAAGCGTAAGAGCTGTGCACATTTGTGCAAATGTTTTGCTGAGTGGTGCCGGGCGATGGAAACGAACATTATCGCCGCCGCTCGTACGGATTTCAAAGATGAACTTTTCTTGAAGTCCTCGTAAATGCGTAAAAACATAAAGGCAGGCATAAAGCTCTTCCTAAGAAATTTCTTCGATTGGCTTTAACCTCTTACCGCCAGGATTTGCAAGCCATCCTGAAATTTGTAAAGGTAACCGGTTGTTATTTTTGTTGTTATGTGATCTAAAAATCGTAAAATCTTGCAATTTTAAAGATTTTAAAGGCAACTTCAGAGATACGTACCATTAAATAGTGTCATACCGAAATGTTTGGCTTTTATTGTTGTTATATTAAGATGGCATTGTTTGGTATTTCTTTCTTTTCTTTTTTTTTCTACATATTTCCGAAGAAACTTTCGCTTCCCGCCGAAAAAAAACAATTAGCTTAGCGACACCTTCGGGATTCGTTTTCCATATAAGGTCAAATAATTCAACGCGGAGGAAACCAGACCAGTTCAAGTGGGGGTTATGACGTTATCCCAGAGTTATTTCCGGTATGATTCCCAGTAACACAACGATAAAATATCACGCAGTCTTTCTGAATAAAACCATTCAGTTTTTTCAATTGCGAAGGGAGGGTAGTTTTTAAAAATTCTCGAAGCATACAATGGGGAATAAATGGGGCTACATAAAGCATTCCGTGTAAATGCCATTAGAGGGGCATCTTGTTGAATTACTAGTAGAAGTAGTAGTAGTAGTAGTAGTAGTAGTAGTAGTAGTAGTAGTAGTAGTAGTAGTAGTAGTAGTAGTAGTAGTAGTAGTAGTAGTAGTAGAAGTAGTAGTAGCAGTAGTAGTAGTAGTAAAAGTTATGTTGTTCATTTTTTCTTTAATAATAAACGATTAAGAACTCGTTGAAATTTTTGAGAATACTAACTAAGGGGAATACGTCGAGCGGTATATGACGAGGGGGGATATATATCCCCCCCCCCCCTCGTCCGTTGTTATCAGCTATTTTTTTCAGCCCCGCCCTCCCCTTTTACAACCAAAGCCGCACACAGCTTTTCAGATAGTTAGTAATTGACAGGGGCTATTGAATATATTCAACCGAAAAGAACAAAGGCCAACCGAAAAATAAGAGAGAAATAAGAAACATTTAAGAAAAAGAATTGTTTTTTTAAAAAGCACACAGAGAAACACATTCATGTAGATATGATATGAACTCTTAATGAACTTTCTGTACTGCATGTATATCGTAGCTGTGATTTAATGTCACGTAAATTTCTATTAAAATAGCATTAAAAATAAAAGAGCTCATGGAGACTTACTGTCTTCATCTGTGATGACAATGATAGGACTGCTAACATTTCCAGCTCCCTTTGCAGTAGAGGCAAACACTGTGATGCTGTAGTTGGTGTATTCATTCAGACCTGTCAATGTTGCTTGTCTTGTTGGAACATTCACTACCTCGGTTTGTGGACTGCCACTAGGTAATGACTTGTAAGTAACAGTGTAACTCAGTATAATACCATTTTGATCAGCTGCTGGAACTTCTCCCCATTGAACCAAAATACTGGTAGAGCTGGTGTTGTGGCCCTCAACAGTAGTTGGAGCAGCATTTGGCCCTGTAAGGAAACAGATAAAGAGAACTGAAGAAACCCTACATGCAATGTTAAGATATTTTTCTATAGAAGTGCTTTATGATTGTATTGTTACTGCAGGTAAATGAAGCGTAGCTTGGGGTGATTGTTCAGAAACATTTTATAATAATACTGTGTTCCAAAGATCTCAAAAGTGAAAAGATTTAAGGAGGATCATAAGAATTTTCCTGTAGTTAGAGAATACTTCAAGGTTGGGTCTGATGTCGTAGCGGGTACCAAGGACAAAGGAAGGACATCTAAAGTTCAGTTCTTGCAAATGATCTCAAAAACTAAGTTGGTGACCTGGCACGGTAATTGCTTTGTTCGAAAGCCCCCTAAATTCTTTAACTTCTCTACCAATGTGACCAAAAGGTTATTCAGTAGATCTTATATGTTATATCAAAAAGGCATCTTATTTTTACTTACAGAAAATTATACTCCCAAATGCTTCTACAGTATTTAAAGTTGCTAATAGGTGTTGGATGTATCCAAAAAAAATCTAGATAGATCACCGTGCCAAATTGTGCGATAAAAACAAATGTTTTCTCAGGTATTAGCTCCGGTCTGTGTGATTTTACCCCGCCTTTCTACTTCCGGTTTATTGCATGTACAACTTTTCATAGAAATTTTCATTTGTTCAGCTGAGTTGTGCACCTTACTGATGGCGTGCGAGGGTTACGTGTGTGGGCACAGCTAAAAACTTTTTTGAACCTCCTTAATTATTTATAATTGGCAAATAATTAATTTAATTGAAAAAAAGTGGGAGGTATTAGCATATCTATGCTGCTCTGTAAATCCGAATATAAATCCTATGTCTGTATGTAGCGAGACAGGAAAGAAACGTACCAGGGAATGGAACAATACACTGGCTTAGTTATTTGAAGTATTGTCAACAAAGTTAAATGATTATTTTTCACCGCAGAGTTTGTTGCACAATATGTTACGTTAAGTATTTAACAATTATTCCATGAGCGCGCGTTGGATATGAGATGGTAAATAACCAATGGCTGTTACCAATCTCATATCCAACAAGCGCGAATGGAATGATTGTTTTATTAAATTCTCCCCGTTTGGATATTTCTGTTGAAGTTTACTGAATTTTTATATTTTAAGAAAAAAATTCCTTCAAATTAAAACGACCGGATGTTGAGGCAACCTCCGACCAAAGCGCGCGAAACGTAATGATCACATGACACGCGCAGCTCTTTGCAAACAGAGTTAAATGAAAAATCGAAAGCGAAGAAAATGTCGGACATCTAAAATTCAAGAAACGTTAAATGTACGAATTATAACCTTTCTGAGACTAGCATTGAAGTGCTTTTGAAGTTCCAGCTCATCGAGAAGAGGAATAGTTGTGCACATTTGAGCAAATGTTCTACTGTATGGTGCCGAGCGAAGGAAGAGATCAGGGCAAGGACAGCTTTTTTATGCTGAACTGAATTCCTCGCGGACGATTTAAAACACTTCAGGCAAGTCCAAGTGTACGAGGTACAACCTCACTGAGACAAGCATTCAGTGCAAGTTTTTAAACTTCAAGCTTATTTGAGAAGCGTAAGAGCTGTGCACATTTGTGCAAATGTTTTGCTGAGTGGTGCCGGGCGATGGATATATTCAACCGAAAAGAACAAAGGCCAACCGAAAAATAAGAGAGAAATAAGAAACATTTAAGAAAAAGAATTGTTTTTTTAAAAAGCAGACAGAGAAACACATTCATGTAGATATGATATGAACTCTTAATGAACTTTCTGTACTGCATATATATTGTAGCTGTAATTTAATTCCACGTAAATTTCTATTAAAATAGCATTAAAAATAAAAGAGCTCGTTGGGACTTACTGTCTTCATCTGTGATGACAATAATAGGATTGCTAACATTTCCATCTCCCTTTACAGTAGAGGCAAGCACTGTGATGCTGTAGTTTGTGTATTCATTCAGACCTGTTAATGTTGCTTGCCTTGTTGGAGCATTCACTACCTTTGTTTGTGGACTACCGCTAGGTAACGCCTTGTAAGTAACTGTGTAACGCAGTATAATACCATTTTGATCAGCTGCTGGAACTTCACCCCATTCAACCACAATACTGGTAGAGCTGGTGTTGTGACCCTGGAGATTGACTGGAGGAGCATTTGGCTCTGTAGAAAGCGAAGCAAAACAACAAACTTAAGAGAGAAATAAGAAACATTTAAGAAAAAGAATTGTTTTTTTTTAAAAAGCAGACAGAGAAACACATTCATGTAGATATGTTATGAACTCTTAATGTACTTTCTGTACTGCATGTATATCGTAGCTGTAATTTAATGTCACGTAAATTTCTATTAAAATAGCATTAAAAATAAAAGAGCTCATGGAGACTTACTGTCTTCATCTGTGATGACAATGATAGGACTGCTAACATTTCCAGCTCCCTTTGCAGTAGAGGCAAACACTGTGATGCTGTAGTTGGTGTATTCATTCAGACCTGTCAATGTTGCTTGTCTTGTTGGAACATTCACTACCTCGGTTTGTGGACTGCCACTAGGTAATGACTTGTAAGTAACAGTGTAACTCAGTATAATACCATTTTGATCAGCTGCTGGAACTTCTCCCCATTGAACCAAAATACTGGTAGAGCTGGTGTTGTGGCCCTCAACAGTAGTTGGAGCAGCATTTGGCCCTGTAAGGAAACAGATAAAGAGAACTGAAGAAACCCTACATGCAATGTTAAGATATTTTTCTATAGAAGTGCTTTATGATTGTATTGTTACTGCAGGTAAATGAAGCGTAGCTTGGGGTGATTGTTCAGAAACATTTTATAATAATACTGTGTTCCAAAGATCTCAAAAGTGAAAAGATTTAAGGAGGATCATAAGAATTTTCCTGTAGTTAGAGAATACTTCAAGGTTGGGTCTGATGTCGTAGCGGGTACCAAGGACAAAGGAAGGACATCTAAAGTTCAGTTCTTGCAAATGATCTCAAAAACTAAGTTGGTGACCTGGCACGGTAATTGCTTTGTTCGAAAGCCCCCTAAATTCTTTAACTTCTCTACCAATGTGACCAAAAGGTTATTCAGTAGATCTTATATGTTATATCAAAAAGGCATCTTATTTTTACTTACAGAAAATTATACTCCCAAATGCTTCTACAGTATTTAAAGTTGCTAATAGGTGTTGGATGTATCCAAAAAAAATCTAGATAGATCACCGTGCCAAATTGTGCGATAAAAACAAATGTTTTCTCAGGTATTAGCTCCGGTCTGTGTGATTTTACCCCGCCTTTCTACTTCCGGTTTATTGCATGTACAACTTTTCATAGAAATTTTCATTTGTTCAGCTGAGTTGTGCACCTTACTGATGGCGTGCGAGGGTTACGTGTGTGGGCACAGCTAAAAACTTTTTTGAACCTCCTTAATTATTTATAATTGGCAAATAATTAATTTAATTGAAAAAAAGTGGGAGGTATTAGCATATCTATGCTGCTCTGTAAATCCGAATATAAATCCTATGTCTGTATGTAGCGAGACAGGAAAGAAACGTACCAGGGAATGGAACAATACACTGGCTTAGTTATTTGAAGTATTGTCAACAAAGTTAAATGATTATTTTTCACCGCAGAGTTTGTTGCACAATATGTTACGTTAAGTATTTAACAATTATTCCATGAGCGCGCGTTGGATATGAGATGGTAAATAACCAATGGCTGTTACCAATCTCATATCCAACAAGCGCGAATGGAATGATTGTTTTATTAAATTCTCCCCGTTTGGATATTTCTGTTGAAGTTTACTGAAGTTTTATATTTTAAGAAAAAAATTCCTTCAAATTAAAACGACCGGATGTTGAGGCAACCTCCGACCAAAGCGCGCGAAACGTAATGATCACATGACACGCGCAGCTCTTTGCAAACAGAGTTAAATGAAAAATCGAAAGCGAAGAAAATGTCGGACATCTAAAATTCAAGAAACGTTAAATGTACGAATTATAACCTTTCTGAGACTAGCATTGAAGTGCTTTTGAAGTTCCAGCTCATCGAGAAGAGGAATAGTTGTGCACATTTGAGCAAATGTTCTACTGTATGGTGCCGAGCGAAGGAAGAGATCAGGGCAAGGACAGCTTTTTTATGCTGAACTGAATTCCTCGCGGACGATTTAAAACACTTCAGGCAAGTCCAAGTGTACGAGGTACAACCTCACTGAGACAAGCATTCAGTGCAAGTTTTTAAACTTCAAGCTTATTTGAGAAGCGCAAGAGCTGTGCACATTTGTGCAAATGTTTTGCTGAGTGGTGCCGGGCGATGGAAACGAACATTATCGCCGCCGCTCGTACGGATTTCAAAGATGAACTTTTCTTGAAGTCCTCGTAAATGCGTAAAAACATAAAGGCAGGCATAAAGCTCTTCCTAAGAAATTTCTTCGATTGGCTTTAACCTCTTACCGCCAGGATTTGCAAGCCATCCTGAAATTTGTAAAGGTAACCGGTTGTTATTTTTGTTGTTATGTGATCTAAAAATCGTAAAATCTTGCAATTTTAAAGATTTTAAAGGCAACTTCAGAGATACGTACCATTAAATAGTGTCATACCGAAATGTTTGGCTTTTATTGTTGTTATATTGAGATGGCATTGTTTGGTATTTCTTTCTTTTCTTTTTTTTTCTACATATTTCCGAAGAAACTTTCGCTTCCCGCCGAAAAAAAACAATTAGCTTAGCGACACCTTGGGCATTCGTTTGCCATATAAGGTCAAATAATTCAACGCGGAGGAAACCAGACCAGTTCAAGTGGGGGTTATGACGTTATCCCAGAGTTATTTCCGGTATGATTCCCATTAACACAACGATAAAATATCACGCAGTCTCTCTGAATAAAACCATTCAGTTTTTTCAATTGCAAAGGGAGGGTAGTTTTTAAAAATTCTCGAAGCATACAATGGGGAATAAATGGGGCTACATAAAGCATTCCGTGTAAATGCCATTAGAGGGGCATCTTTTTGAATTACTAGTAGTAGTAGTAGTAGTAGTAGTAGTAGTAGTAGTAGTAGTAGTAGTAGTAGTAGTAGTAGTAGTAGTAGTAGTAGTAGTAGTAGTAGTAGTAGTAGTAGTAGAAGTAGTAGTAGCAGTAGTAGTAGTAGTAAAAGTTATGTTGTTCATTTTTTCTTTAATAATAAACGATTAAGAACTCGTTAAAATTTTTGAGAATACTAACTAAGGGGAATACGTCGAGCGGTATATGGCGAGGGGGGATATATATCCCCCCCCCCTCGTCCGTTGTTATCAGCTATTTTTTTCAGCCCCGCCCTCCCCTTTTACAACCAAAGCCGCACCCAGCTTTTCAGATAGTTAGTAATTGACAGGGGCTATTGAATATATTCAACCGAAAAGAACAAAGGCCAACCGAAAAATAAGAGAGAAATAAGAAACATTTAAGAAAAAGAATTGTTTTTTTTAAAAGCAGACAGAGAAACACATTCATGTAGATATGATATGAACTCTTAATGAACTTTCTGTACTGCATATATATTGTAGCTGTAATTTAATTCCACGTAAATTTCTATTAAAATAGCATTAAAAATAAAAGAGCTCGTTGGGACTTACTGTCTTCATCTGTGATGACAATAATAGGATTGCTAACATTTCCATCTCCCTTTACAGTAGAGGCAAGCACTGTGATGCTGTAGTTTGTGTATTCATTCAGACCTGTTAATGTTGCTTGCCTTGTTGGAGCATTCACTACCTTTGTTTGTGGACTACCGCTAGGTAACGCCTTGTAAGTAACTGTGTAACGCAGTATAATACCATTTTGATCAGCTGCTGGAACTTCACCCCATTCAACCACAATACTGGTAGAGCTGGTGTTGTGACCCTGGAGATTGACTGGAGGAGCATTTGGCTCTGTAGAAAGCGAAGCAAAACAACAAACTTAAGAGAGAAATAAGAAACATTTAAGAAAAAGAATTGTTTTTTTTTAAAAAGCAGACAGAGAAACACATTCATGTAGATATGTTATGAACTCTTAATGTACTTTCTGTACTGCATGTATATCGTAGCTGTAATTTAATGTCACGTAAATTTCTATTAAAATAGCATTAAAAATAAAAGAGCTCATGGAGACTTACTGTCTTCATCTGTGATGACAATGATAGGACTGCTAACATTTCCAGCTCCCTTTGCAGTAGAGGCAAACACTGTGATGCTGTAGTTGGTGTATTCATTCAGACCTGTCAATGTTGCTTGTCTTGTTGGAACATTCACTACCTCGGTTTGTGGACTGCCACTAGGTAATGACTTGTAAGTAACAGTGTAACTCAGTATAATACCATTTTGATCAGCTGCTGGAACTTCTCCCCATTGAACCAAAATACTGGTAGAGCTGGTGTTGTGGCCCTCAACAGTAGTTGGAGCAGCATTTGGCCCTGTAAGGAAACAGATAAAGAGAACTGAAGAAACCCTACATGCAATGTTAAGATATTTTTCTATAGAAGTGCTTTATGATTGTATTGTTACTGCAGGTAAATGAAGCGTAGCTTGGGGTGATTGTTCAGAAACATTTTATAATAATACTGTGTTCCAAAGATCTCAAAAGTGAAAAGATTTAAGGAGGATCATAAGAATTTTCCTGTAGTTAGAGAATACTTCAAGGTTGGGTCTGATGTCGTAGCGGGTACCAAGGACAAAGGAAGGACATCTAAAGTTCAGTTCTTGCAAATGATCTCAAAAACTAAGTTGGTGACCTGGCACGGTAATTGCTTTGTTCGAAAGCCCCCTAAATTCTTTAACTTCTCTACCAATGTGACCAAAAGGTTATTCAGTAGATCTTATATGTTATATCAAAAAGGCATCTTATTTTTACTTACAGAAAATTATACTCCCAAATGCTTCTACAGTATTTAAAGTTGCTAATAGGTGTTGGATGTATCCAAAAAAAATCTAGATAGATCACCGTGCCAAATTGTGCGATAAAAACAAATGTTTTCTCAGGTATTAGCTCCGGTCTGTGTGATTTTACCCCGCCTTTCTACTTCCGGTTTATTGCATGTACAACTTTTCATAGAAATTTTCATTTGTTCAGCTGAGTTGTGCACCTTACTGATGGCGTGCGAGGGTTACGTGTGTGGGCACAGCTAAAAACTTTTTTGAACCTCCTTAATTATTTATAATTGGCAAATAATTAATTTAATTGAAAAAAAGTGGGAGGTATTAGCATATCTATGCTGCTCTGTAAATCCGAATATAAATCCTATGTCTGTATGTAGCGAGACAGGAAAGAAACGTACCAGGGAATGGAACAATACACTGGCTTAGTTATTTGAAGTATTGTCAACAAAGTTAAATGATTATTTTTCACCGCAGAGTTTGTTGCACAATATGTTACGTTAAGTATTTAACAATTATTCCATGAGCGCGCGTTGGATATGAGATGGTAAATAACCAATGGCTGTTACCAATCTCATATCCAACAAGCGCGAATGGAATGATTGTTTTATTAAATTCTCCCCGTTTGGATATTTCTGTTGAAGTTTACTGAAGTTTTATATTTTAAGAAAAAAATTCCTTCAAATTAAAACGACCGGATGTTGAGGCAACCTCCGACCAAAGCGCGCGAAACGTAATGATCACATGACACGCGCAGCTCTTTGCAAACAGAGTTAAATGAAAAATCGAAAGCGAAGAAAATGTCGGACATCTAAAATTCAAGAAACGTTAAATGTACGAATTATAACCTTTCTGAGACTAGCATTGAAGTGCTTTTGAAGTTCCAGCTCATCGAGAAGAGGAATAGTTGTGCACATTTGAGCAAATGTTCTACTGTATGGTGCCGAGCGAAGGAAGAGATCAGGGCAAGGACAGCTTTTTTATGCTGAACTGAATTCCTCGCGGACGATTTAAAACACTTCAGGCAAGTCCAAGTGTACGAGGTACAACCTCACTGAGACAAGCATTCAGTGCAAGTTTTTAAACTTCAAGCTTATTTGAGAAGCGCAAGAGCTGTGCACATTTGTGCAAATGTTTTGCTGAGTGGTGCCGGGCGATGGAAACGAACATTATCGCCGCCGCTCGTACGGATTTCAAAGATGAACTTTTCCTGAAGTCCTCGTAAATGCGTAAAAACATAAAGGCAGGCATAAAGCTCTTCCTAAGAAATTTCTTCGATTGGCTTGAACCTCTTACCGCCAGGATTTGCAAGCCATCCTGAAATTTGTAAAGGTAACCGGTGTTTATTTTGTTGTTATGTGATCTAAAAATCGTAAAATCTTGCAATTTTAAAGATTTTAAAGGCAACTTCAGAGATCCGTACCATTAAATAGTGTCATACCGAAATGTTTGGCTTTTATTGTTGTTATATTGAGATGGCATTGTTTGGTATTTCTTTCTTTTCTTTTTTTTCTACATATTTCCGAAGAAACTTTCGCTTCCCGCCGAAGAAAAAATTAGGTTAGCGACACCTTGGGCATTCGTTTTCCATATAAGGTCAAATTACAGTATATGAGCTGATAACCGAGACTAAGTGAACCAATCAGAACGCTAGAAATGCAATATTTGAGGCTGAAAATTTTATAAATATTAATATCCAGGTAAACAGTGCTAGGGGGGTATACTTAAAACCAACATCTGCAGACACATAATTGGGACTTTTGACATTTCACGCTTTTTACTTACTATCCAGGTCTGTCCAAACAACAAGAACAGTGGTATGTTTCCGATAACTAGATCAATTTTATTCATGTATTCAAATGGATTCAGGACCCACCATGTAGGTATAGGAGGAGGTTTCATGAGATGCATATCATCTAGGGATAGGTGGGGTTTAATGAGATGCAAGCGGTCTAGGTAGAGGAGGGGTTTAATGAGATGTAAGTTATGTAAGAGTGTGTATTATTTGGAGTTTTAACCTCTTATTCAAGAGTTAACTGTACTGTGTTCTGCTGATACGGTTCCGCCAAACTAGCCGGGTAGTATCGCAATTATATAGGAAAAAAACAATGGGTAAGCTAAGAACCAATGAGAAGGCACTAACGTCATGGTCAAACGAGTTGAGGGAAGTTGCGGGTTGACGAGAAAAAACCAGACCAAAGCAGTTTTAAACACAATTAGTACTCAAAATGGTCTCCTCAAAATTGCAGACTAGACAAACCCATCAGACCGGGTTTGTGGCTGTGAAACCACCAAGGAAGCGATGGATATTCTCAGTTTAAGACACTGAAGAGGCGATTGTTTTACGCGTGAAAACTCTACAGAGTTAAAGTTCTCGTGGATGCTACTTACTATCCTGGTTTGTTCTAACAACAAGAACAGGAGTACTGCGAGGTCCATCTCCTTTCACTGTTGATGCAAACACCGTGATATTGTAGTTCACATACTCCTTTAATCCAGTTATGTTCTTTTGACGATCATTGGGCCCAGCTGAAACGCTTCCATTATGATTCTCTGTCTGTGACTGGTAGGTAATGGTGTAACTTGTGATTATACCATTCTGTTGATCTGCTGGCATTTCATCCCATGAGACTAAGATGCTGGTTGAGCTGGTGTTATATCCTCTCACATTTTGTGGAACATCAGGTTCTGACATGGAAATTAAAGGTTAAAGTTGTCGAGGGTAGTGATGCCTTCAATAAATTAAGTTTTATTAGTTTATTCTGTTCATGTGTCTGTACGTCTTCGAGTCGCATCAAACGTTGTTTAGCGTACCGCAGTTAGGTATACGATTTGGGGGGATTTTTTTTTACAGCAAAGTGAGGCTTTTACAGGTTAATACTCCGAACGAACAAGTCTTTGATCAATGACTTTAGATGATAGTGCATGCTAAAATATTGTGGCATTTCTGACCATTGCAATGTACAATGTTATCAGCCACTTAAACCACCATAAGAGGAGTACATGTTCTGAGAAATTAGGGCTGTTTCACATTTGGAAACACAGAAAAGTTGCCATAGCATTGCTGAGACAGAACTAGCATTCTGTTGCAAATGTGTCCCGCATCTTTGAAGCACATCGGTTTTTGAAAAAAAAAAAAAAAATTTAATATTTCTCAAAGCATAGGCACTTAACACGTTCTTGAATCATTTTGTGATAATACCAATAGGCTAACTTGAATGGAAGAAGGAACGTAATCTCAAACCCAGATGTTAACACATTTGCGTAGAAGCACGAGAGAGAATTCGTTACAGGTGCGATTGAGATCTGGTTTGCACTCTTGACTAAATCGGTGCTTATCCGAGATAGAAGATAGAAGCTGAAGTCCACCTCACCCCACCCTCACTGGATAACAAATGCTACGAGGACCAGTGATCCATGAAACGGTTCAAAAAATTGATAAAAAAGGAGATTTTCTTTGTAGACTAAAGAAGACGCCACGTCATCAATGAGTAGCCACATGGCCTCCAGAAAAAAAGTATTCTTGTGCAATAGAAAAATAGACGCGTTGTTAAAAAAAAATCTACTCACTGTCCTGGTCTGTTCTAACAACAAGAACAGGACTACTGGGCGGTCCATCTCCTTTCACAGTAGATGCAAACACCGTGATATTGTAGTTCACATACTCCTTTAGCCCCATTATGCTCTTTTGACGATCATTGGTTCCAGTTGAAACATTTCTATTGTGATTCTCTGTTTGTGACTGGTAGGTTATGGTGTAACCTGTGATGATACCATTCTGTTGATCTGCTGGCACTTCAGCCCACGAGACTAATATGCTGGTTGAGCTGGTGTTATATCCTCTCACATTTTGTGGAGCACCATCAGGTTCTTATATAGAAATGAAAAGTTTGAGTTATTGCACTTATGTTAGGTGCATTTCTGGACATTAGTGGTTTATCTAATCACCGAGTAAAACACAATCGATTACTATAGGCTAGTCAGCTTGGATTTGTTTGGCCGCAATCGTGCTTTCACCATCACTGGCTGTTCTGTATTTTTCAATATCCATACTCCCCCAACAGAAGATTTTTTGTTTTGCGCGCCCCGTCCACCAGAGAATTTAGCTACATACAGTCTAGCTACATACTTTGCTTCTAAAATTTTGACTTTTAAGACCCCCCTCCCCCTAAGAATTTCCAATGACCTTCCATGGGGTGGGTATTGATTTTTTTCTGGAACTACACCTTAAAAATGAATGGGCAATTTGTTGACATTTTTTCAAAGACATTGCTACAGAATTTGAACTATTCATTTAATATAATATTTTCAGAAAAAAAAAAAGAATGATCTATGGTCTGACACCCATCAAACGTACGTTTGAAATATACTCAAAACTGACAAAGAAATGGTTGAAAATAATATTCTCAACAGGGTTCTCGGCAAACAATATTTATTAGTCTTTCAATGAGTATATAAAAATATGAATAAAGGTTCTGTTGAGAAGGAACCCCATCGAAAGGTTTGTGAATATTGTTTTGGTGGACTTACGTGTACCACGACATCACAAAAAAGAAAAGCTAACTTTTTCAACTTTTTCGTCAATGCGGGATCTAAAGAAAGTGCATTATTTTAAACGTTGTTAGCTCCAGCCCTAATCTGTTAACTATACAAGCTACAATCAGGAAAAACGTACATGTAGTTCAGTTCATCAAGTTTTCTTTCAAGTAAAATAAACATAATATTATTGTACATGTACATTGAAGTGTTGACTGCCAAACCAATGCAAAGGCATAAATATTACATTTTAAATGAAAGCCAAGGTTGGCTAAAGTTAGATCATATTGGACCGGAGTGAAGACTAAATTCAGAAAATCAATGAGTCACTGTGTTTTTCGCCGGAAATACAATTTTAAAAATAAATAATTATTAGTCTCTGCACATGAATACGTATTAGATAAAATATAAGTGGGAGATCTGCGTATTAGCGTTTACGCCTATACATATCGCACGCCAATATTATATCGTAATTGTGAAAAGAAACAACCAATTGAATGTAAAATACTTTTATGCCATTCGGTCATTGGACATGCATGTCATGATCAAAATATCATAAGTCCCACAGGAGAGATAGCACGGGACAATAGTAGAACTATTTATAATTTATAATTTTCAGTCACTGGTAAACCGTGAGTATGGCGACAGGTCGTTTACTATCTCCGAAAACTTAAGCGAGAGAAATTGCTTTACTGTCTGAAACGGTATCTAAAAATACGAAACACAATTATACAAAATGGGCGGTGAACTTTTTCACTACCGGCAGAACACGAGAATGAACAAAAAGCGAGGTTGAAAACACTTAGATGGAGACTTGAGAGAACTGATGTCGAGGACTTGTCAGCCTCACTCGAGCACACGTCCGCAAAGAGTTTAAACTTCTGGCTGTCGAACGATACCCACCTAACACGCTCTACCAACTTGTTTGCGGCATTAACCGCCATTTGGAAAATGTACAAGGGAAAATTGCGTTCAACATACTGGACAAAAGTGATAAGAGGTAAAACGACATTCTTTGAAGAAATATTTTTTGTTTTGTCTTGCGTTTTAATCAGTAGAGATCTGTATCAAAAGGTAATGGATACTAATTAGCTGAGAAGGTGTTGGTATCAAAAGTCAATAAATACTTATTAGCTGGGAAGGTGTTTGTATCAAAAGTCAATGAGTACTAATTAGCTGAGAAGGTTTTTGTATCAAAAGGTAATGGATACTAATTAGCTGAGAAGGTGTTTGTATCAAAAGGTAATGCATACCAATTAGCTGAGAAGGTGTTTGTATCAAAAGGTAATGGATAACAATTAGCTGAGAAGGTGTTTGTATCAAAAAGTAATGAATACTTATTAGCTGAGAAGGTGTTTGTATCAAAAGGTAATGAATACTTATTAGCTGAGGTGTTTGTATCAAAAGGTAATGTATACTAATTAGCTGAGAAGGTGTTTGTATCAAAAGTTAATGAATACTAATTAAGCGAGAAGGTGCTTGTAACAAAAAGTAATGGATACTAATTAGCTGAGAAGGTGTTTGTATCAAAAGGTAATGAATACTTATTAGCTGAGAAGGTCTTTGTATTAAAAGGTAATGGATACTAATTAGCTGAGAAGGGGTTTGTATCAAAAGGTAATGGATACTAATTAGCTGAGAAGGTGTTGGTATCAAAAGGTAATGAATACTAATTAGCTGAGAAGGTGTTTGTATCAAAAGGTAATGGATACTAATTAGCTGAGAAGGTGTTTGAAAAAGTTAATGAATACTAATTAGCTGAGAAGGTGTTTGTATCATTAGGTAATGGATACTAATTAGCTGAGAAGGTGTTTGTATCAAAAGTTAATGAATACTTATTAGCTGAGAAGGTGTTTGTATCAAAAGGTAATGAATATTAATTAGCTGAGAAGCTGTTTGTATCAAAAGGTAATGAATACTAATTAGCTGAGAAGGTGTTTGTATCAAAAGTTAATGAATACTAATTAGCTGAGAAGGTGTTTGTATCAAAAGGTAATGGATACCAATTAGCTGAGAAGGTTTTTGTATCAAAAGGTAATGGATACCAATTAGCTGAGAAGGTGTTTGTATCAAAAGTTAATGAATACTAATTAGCTGAGCAGGTGTTTGTATCAATAGGTAATGAATACTAATTAGCTGAGAAAGTGTTTGTATCAAAAGGTAATGAATACCAATTAGCTGAGAAGGTGTTTGTATCAAAAGGTAATGAATACTTATTAGCTGGGAAGGTGTTTGTATCAAAAGGTAATGTATACTAATTAGCTGAGAAGGTGTTTGTATCAAAAGGTAATGAATACTAATTAGCTGAGAAGGTGTTTGTATCAAAAGGTAATGTATACTAATTAGCTGAGAAGGTGTTTGTATCAAAAGGTAATGAATACTAATTAGCTGAGAAGGTGTTTGTATCAAAAGGTTATGAATACTAATTAGCTGAGAAGGTGTTTGTATCAAAAGGTAATGGATACCAATTGGCTGAGGAGGTGTTTGTATCAAAAGGTTATGAATACTAATTAGCTAAGAAGGTGTTTGTATAAAAAGGTATTGAATACTAATTAGCTGAGAAGGTGTTTCTATCAAAAGTTAATGAAAACTAATTAGCTGAGAAGGTGTTTGTATCAAAAAGTAATGAATACTTATTAGCTTAGAAGGTGTTTGTATCAAAAGGTAATGGATACTAATTAGCTGAGAAGGTATTTGTTTTAAAAGGTAATGAATACTAATTAGCTAAGAAGGTGTTTGTATCAAAAGGTAATGGATACCAATTAGCTGAGAAAGGTTTTTGTATCAAAAGGTAATGAATACTAATTAGCTGAGAAGGTGTTTGTTTCAAAAGGTAATGGATACTAATTAGCTAAGAAGTTGTTTGTATCAAAAGGTTATGGATACCAATTGGCTGAGAAGGTGTTTGTATCAAAAGGTAATTGATACCAATTAGCTGAGAAGGTGTTTGTATCAAAAGGTAATGAATACTAAATAGCTGAGAAGGTGTTTGTATCAAAAGTTAATGAATACTAATTAGCTGAGAAGGTGTTTGTATCAAAAAGTAATGGATACCAATTAGCTGAGAAGGTGTTTGTATCAAAAGGTAATGAATACTAATTAGCTGAGAAGGTGTTTGTATCAAAAGGTAATGGATACTAATTAGCTGAGAAGGTGTTTGTATCAAAAGGTAATGAATACTAATTAGCTGAGAAGGTGTTTGTATCAAAAGGTAATGGATACCAATTAGCTGCGAAGGTGTTTGTATCAAAAGGTAATGAATACTAATTAGCTGAGAAGGTGTTTGTATCAAAAGGTAATGGATACTAATTAGCTGAGAAGGTGTTTGTATCAAAAGGTTATGGATACCAATTGGCTGAGAAGGTGTTTGTATCAAAAGTTAATGAATACTAATTAGGTGAGAAGGTGCTTGTGACAAAAAGTAATGGATACTAATTAGCTGAGAAGGTGTTTGTATCAAAAGGTAATGAATACTTATTAGCTGAGAAGGTGTTTGCATCAAAATGTAATGGATACCAATTAGCTGAGAAGGTTTTTGTATGAAAAGGTAATGAATACTTATTAGCTGAGAAGGTATTTGTATCAAAAGGTAATGAATACTAATTAGGTAAGAAGGTGTTTGTATCAAAAGGTAATGGATACCAATTAGCTGAGAAGGTGTTGGTATCAAAAGTTAATGAATACTAATTAGCTGAGAAGGTGTTTGTTTCAAAAGGTAATGGATACTAATTAGCTAAGAAGTTGTTTGTATCAAAAGGTTATGGATACCAATTGGCTGAGAAGGTGTTTGTATCAAAAGGTAATGGAGACCAATTAGCTGAGAAGGTGTTTGTATCAAAAGGTAATGAATACTAAATAGCTGAGAAGGTGTTTGTATCAAAAGTTAATGAATACTAATTAGCTGAGAAGGTGTTTGTATCAAAAAGTAATGAATACTAATTAGCTGAGAAGGTGTTTCTATCAAAAGTTAATGAAAACTAATTAGCTGAGAAGGTGTTTGTATCAAAAAGTAATGAATACTTACTAGCTTAGAAGGTGTTTGTATCAAAAGGTAATGGATACTAATTAGCTGAGAAGGTGTTTGTATCAAAAGGTAATAAATACTAATTAGCTGAGAAGGTGTTTGTATCAAAAGGTAATGGATACCAATTAGCTGAGAAGGTGTTTGTATCAAAAGGTAATGAATACTAATTAGCTGAGAAGGTGTTTGTATCAAAAGGTAATGGATACTAATTAGCTGAGAAGGTGTTTGTATCAAAAGGTTATGGATACCAATTGGCTGAGAAGGTGTTTGTATCAAAAGTTAATGAATACTAATTAGGTGAGAAGGTGCTTGTAACAAAAAGTAATGGATACTAATTAGCTGAGAAGGTGTTTGTATCAAAAGGTAATGAATACTTATTAGCTGAGAAGGTGTTTGCATCAAAATGTAATGGATACCAATTAGCTGAGAAGATGTTTGTATCAAAAGGTAATGAATACTTATTAGCTGAGAAGGTGTTTGTATTAAAAGGTGATGGATACTAATTAGCTGAGAAGGTGTTTGTATCAAAAGTTAATAGATACTAATTAGCTGAGAAGGTGTTTGTATCAAAAGGTAATGAATACTAATTAGCTGAGAAGGTGTTTGTATTAAAAGGTAATGGATACTAATTAGCTGAGAAGGTGTTTGTATCAAAAGGTTATGGATACCAATTGGCTGAGAAGGTGTTTGTATCAAAAGTTAATGAATACTAATTAGGTGAGAAGGTGCTTGTAACAAAAAGTAATGGATACTAATTAGCTGAGAAGGTGTTTGTATCAAAAGGTAATGAATACTTATTAGCTGAGAAGGTGTTTGCATCAAAATGTAATGGATACCAATTAGCTGAGAAGGTGTTTGTATCAAAAGGTAATGAATACTTATTAGCTGAGAAGGTGTTTGTATTAAAAGGTGATGGATACTAATTAGCTGAGAAGGTGTTTGTATCAAAAGTTAATAGATACTAATTAGCTGAGAAGGTGTTTGTATCAAAAGGTAATGAATACTAATTAGCTGAGAAGGTGTTTGTATCAAAAGGTAATGGATACTAATTAGCTGAGAAGGTGTTTGTATCAAAAGTTAATGAATACTAATTAGCTGAGAAGGTGTTTGTATCATTAGGTAATGGATACTAATTAGCTGAGAAGGTGTTTCTATCAAAAGTTAATGAATATTTATTAGCTGAGAAGGTGTTTGTATCAAAAGGTAATGAATATTAATTAGCTGAGAAGGTGCTTGTATCAAAAGGTAATGAATACTTATTAGCTGAGAAGGTGTTTGTTTTAAAAGGTAATGAATACTAATTAGCTGAGAAGCTGTTTGTATTAAAAGGTAATGAATACTAATTAGCTGAGAAGGTGTTTGTATCAAAAGGTAATGAATACTAATTAGCTGAGAAGGTGTTTGGATCAAAAGGTAATGGATACCAATTAGCTGAGAAGGTGTTTGTATCAAAAGGTAATGGATACCAATTAGCTGAGAAGGTGTTTGTATCAAAAGGTAATGGATACCAATTAGCTGAGAAGGTGTTTGTATCAAAAGGTAATGAATACTTATTAGCTGAGAAGGTGTTTGTATCAAAAGGTAATGTAAACTAATTAGCTGAGACGGTGTTTGTATCAAAAGTTAATGAATACTAATTAGCTGAGAAGCTGTTTGTGTCAAAAGGTAATGAATACTTATTAGCTGAGAAGGTGTTTGTATCAAAAGGTAATGAATACTAATTAGCTGAGAAGGTGTTTGTATCAAAAGTTAATTCTACTATTTAGTAATTCATCAACCTTAGCCTTTCCCTTCTTCCTATTGTATTGGGGTTTAGAGAGGTGTGCATATTACTCAAATGCTAGCTAATGATTGAAATTAACTTTGATGAATAATAAATGAATTTTAAAAGTATACATACAAAAGAATAAAATCAAATTCCTCTTTCAAAGTTTATTTGCGATCTCATTCTACATGCACCTGTTCAATACGCCATTGATTTATGTCAATAAATTATTGTAACATGTCCTTTATAACGTGATTTAGATCTGCATTTTAATAGAATACTGTCATAAAGCTCTTTTCTTTAACTTCAGCGGGCCTTTACAAATGTATGTATACTAATTTATAGAAGGTTCAAGTTCTTTAAAGTAGCAAAAAAGCAGATACTTGTTAAGATAAAAAACAACAAAATATAGGCAGGCATTAAACTAGCTGGAAACCGAAAAAAAAAAATCGAAAAAATAGAAAAGAAAGAAAGAAAGTAACCATGGTAATCACGAGGCAAAAGTGTTTTCGTTAAAATGTCCCAAGGAATTGTAGAGCAAGAAAAACAAAAGACAATGCAGTATGCCAAAACAGGCTGAAAAAGGTCAAAGATCACTAAATAACGCACCCATCAAATGGAAAATAATTTTAATCAATACAGGTGGCAATTAGGAGACTCTTTCCTTATTTTAAAAGTGTGATTACATTTAATTTAAATAACCTATTTACAATCAAGTCAACCATGTATCATATTGTTAAGTTAACTGTGAAAAACGTAATGTTATAAGAAAGATACTTTATCAATCAGGCCTAATCTTGACTACACATTGTGTTAAGCAACCACGTTTAAGTATTGTATTTTCATTTTAAAAATCATGGCTTATTATTATTTTATTTGTTTATTTAGCTATTTACCATTATTTACTCAAATAGTTTTTAGTTTAGGAGAAACACTTGTATTTGCATGTAATATAACTATTTTTTTAAACTTTTTTGGTAACATTTTTGCCTACTTTCTAGGCCTCTCTCTGCTTTTCATTTCGGTTAATCGGTTTCGGGTCACGTGTTCCGAGCGAAAAAACGAGGCTTAGACAAAAATATAAAATTGAAAAAAATGTTTCAATTTTTCCTGGCTCGAAATTTCACGTCAAGCGGTTCGCGCCATGCCGTGGAATATCTGTAGTCTATTATTCCCTTTCCAAGCTTGCATTAAAACGATATTTTGCTGATCAATTACACATTTTGAAATAAATAGTACAGGCATCAAAATGCAGAAAATCAAATTTCAATCAAAATTCAGTTCACAAGTGCCTTTACTTAAGGAAACTTAAATGGAACATTCACATCTCGAGTTTACCGTAACGAATTACAAGAAACAGCCGTTACAGAAATGAAAGTTCTTCACTTGCAGAGACAATTTCCGTTAGGCAGGAAAATTCTAACCTGGGACAGCTTTGCCATTCAAAATTGCCATCTCGGCCTCCATTCTAGTGATGACCTCGCCTTCAGCTAAGTCATAAAAAAACTGTATTTCGCAAGGTCAATAATGGTACGGACTCTGAGTTGTAAGTGATTCTGTTCAGTCCAAAAAAGCACATCAGCGAAGCTGCTCTGAAACAGCAGTTTCCATCTCCGAAGGTTTAGAGCGCAACAAATTCCGTAAAATGCTCCGTCGGAATAAGGTTGCAAGAGCTAAAATCGATAGCAAGTGGTCGATGCATTACATTTTCAGGAGTTTGCAAAGATGGCAACAGTCGATCTACAATTACACATGCATCCACAAGGGTTTTGAAACCATAATTTTCCGCTGTTTGCAACATCTTATATAGAGCTGCAAAGTCCGCCATTTTGAAAATTAAAACAAACACATGCGCAGTCTGTTTTTGTCTAGGCTTTCCCCGGCCGTTCGCCTTGGATACGTCACCGACACGAAATTACCGTCAGGGCCGGGAGAAAGCCGTAAAGGGACAAGGGAAGTAACATTTAAGACCTAAAGGGCTTCATGTCTTAATAACCTCCCATAGACACATACAAAAGATGCCTTTATCATTCCCGCATACTAATGCCCCAGTATTACAAGTAATATGAGCACAAATTGCAGACCAAATGTAAAATAGCAAAATTTCTACAAGATAGTTTGCACTGTTGTTTAACTTACTGTCCTCTGCTGTTTGAAGAGTTTCCTCAGGACTTGGTGGTCCATCTCCTTTTACAGTGTATGCTAACACTCTGATGCTGTAGTTTGTAAACTGATTTAGTCCAGACAAAGTTGTTGTGGTTCGTTCTCCTTCGTTTCCAACACTAACATTGGCTGTGAGGCTCCTTCCATTTGGTAACACTTGATAAATTACTTTAAATCCAGTTATTATCCCATTTCTATGACCTTCAGAGACTGCACCCCAACTTAATGAAACACTTTGAGAAGTTGTTTCACCAACCGTAAAATCTGCTGGTGGGCCAGTTGGTTCTAAAGGCAAAATCATGATGTTCAACAAGTAACTTTGAATCCATTGACACACTCTTAGAGGGGGACACTTAAGAACAGCGACATCATTTTGAAAATCACCAAAATACCAAAACTGCAGTTAATTTTCAAAAAATTCTTGGTTAAAATAGATTAATGGTATATCAGAATAATAAATTATTATCATGGTGAGTAAATGTTATTTCTACACTAAGACAGAACGGACCAAGAAGAATGGTTAAAGTCAGTACTGCCTCGTTTTGATCTACAGACAGGCAGACAGACAAACAGACAGACAGACAGACAGACAGACAGACAGACAGACAGAAAGATAGACAGATAAACAGGCAGACAAACAGTTTAATGACTGTCATAGCTTGCAAAGAAATGCCTTTCATGGTTAGAGCATTGCCGTTTGAAAATAAGAATATTTTACAAAGTTATATCAAGCCTGGCCAACGTTGTTCTCTCAATAAGGACATTTTTACTCACAATGTATGTCAGGAGAGTACATAGTAAAAATGGATTTATCTAAAATACATATTTTTCAGTACAGCATTTTTGAGGTTTTAAGACCAGGAAAGTGACGAACAGGGCTGATGAACAGGCTTGATGTCTTTCTGTACAATTACAACTGAAATTTAAAGATCTTAAAGATTACTAGCTGATAAGAGTGTTATCAAATTAATGATGAAATGTGAAGTACAATTCGAAAGGAGACAGATCAAACCCAAAGTTAAATGATGACAATGGAGTTGGATCTGCCAGGACCTGTACACAGTACTTATCTAAAAATCAAAAGAAAATTCAATTCAAATGAAATTCATGCAGATGGTAGAACCACTTTCCTAGTTTATAAAATTTGCTGTTAGAGTATTTTGGGTTCTATAATCAAGAAGACAATGTTCGTATTACTATGTTGCCTGTCAGCCATTTTGACAAGAAGGAAAACAAGCACAACCATATTCGTTATTTCTACGAAAGTACTCTTTCCACATAAACCAAATTAGCAGCAGGGCTTACATAGATATTGAAGTTTATAAATATTATAAAATCTATTTGGGGAAAATTATATTCTGGCTATGGGTGTTGAAGACATCCGAGGCAAGTTGCAAAAAATTGCAAAATTGGAAATGTTGAGGTCTCCAGTATTTGGTTCAAACAGGCTTAAGATAGAGGATATCAGCTTCAGAGGTTTTTTCATTCATCTTATCTGTTATCTACATTTGATTGATTAGGTTTTGGCCAACGAATTTGATGAAATATAAATTAAAACAAAGCCCACCTTGCAACTTTTGGGAATTTCTTCAGGATGCTTTTGTCGTATAGGAAGGGTCTCTCCTCAGTTCGCTCGCTCCATTTTCTTGACCAAATCTTGCACAGACTCTAGCGGAGAGGACAAATCTAACTGCCTCGCCTCGCCGAACATCTACTTTTAGACCAAAGATGACGATGCATTTACCCGAATAAAGAACAGTCAAACAGATCAAACACAGTCGTGTGTCGAGTATCGAAATATTAAATTCATCAATACAATCCATCCAGGAAGTTAAATAGATGCATCAAGATCACAGCTGAGCAAATGCATGTCTGCGACGATTCTGAATAAAGTCTTTGGCTAAATCGAGCCGTACATTCCGTGGTGCATGGTTGAGAAGCGAAGAAATCGTTGTTTACGACCTGTTTACGACCAAACGTATGTAGACCGGAAATGCGAGTAGCAAAACTGCTGACCGGATGTAGTTTTAAATGCGACATATGTTTGTTTGTTTGTTTGTTTTTGTAGCTTCGGCTAATTGTTGCAATAGCATTATCTCTTCTTTAGATATTTTTGGTACAATATATCATTGATAGGGGGATAAAAGGACGACTTTTGATCCGCTTTTGTGACTGTTTTACGGTGGTGAATAAAGAGGACAAAATAAAAGCGCTTCACTGATCGGTTTACGCAACCACATTAACCGCCCATGTTTCCTGGGTTTGTTTGTTTGTTTGTTTGTTTGTTTTTTTTAATTCATTGCTTATTGGATGTTAAGGATGGCATGCATATAAGATACGTCGCTGATCTGGGGCATTAGCGTACACATTAGAAGTAACAAAGTTGGAATTTTTTACCCACCTCTCCTCCAGAAATAAATAAGTCGATAAATTTTCACATTCGGTACCTAATACCTGCCCAAATTTTGGCATTCTTTCTATTTATTTATTTATTTATTTATTTATTTATTTATTTATTTATTTATCGTTGTTGTTATTTTTGGTGGGGGGAGGGGTGACCGGACGTAAATTTGTGCCGTCGATAAAAAACACTGTAAGGGAAATTTGCATATCGTCGTGCGAAGGAAAATATCCTGGTCGGGACAATGGAAAGTTGGTCTCTTTCAAATCCCAAGAGGGACGTTTCGGTTTGTTAGTGCAGTAGAAACAGTATAAAACTCAGTCAATATCAAAGGGATATTTCCCGGCACGTGCAAGCCTACGGACTTAGTATAAACCGTGATAAAATCAGCGACGAAATGGATCTTATTCTTTGTTGTGCAGGTAAATAAATGTAACATTTCAGGCGCGAATTTTTCATTCTCTTGTCACGAATAGTTTATCATAACTGAATTTGTAATTGCATTTTCACAGTCTAAAGAGCAATCTTTTTTTTTTGGGAGGGGGGGAGGGGGGGGGGGGGTTGCGGTTATTATGATCATACAGTCAATTTTCACCCAAGCTTCAGTTCAGCTTCATTTCCTTTGTTTTTGTTTTCATTCGGTTATTCTGTTTTGTTTTTTTCCTTTTTTTTGGCTTTCTTCACCATTGCCATTGTGAAACAACCCCATTACAAGAGGATTTCATTACACATACATCCGGTGTTGCATCCCATTATATTGTGTTACATCCGGTCAGCAGTCGTGCTTCTCGGACTTGCGGCCAATGCGTTCAGTTTATTTACCATTCTTGGCTTGTCGACTATTGCAATATCTGACTCGATTTTAGCCAAAGACGTTACTTTGGATTGTTCAAAGGCATGCATTTGCTTTGTACATCGATCTCGACACATTTACTTTACTTCCTGGCTGAATAGTATTGATGAATTTAGGTGCTCGACGGCAGAAATCGCAAGCATTACTACCATGTTTTGGACTTTGTCAACTATTCTTTGTCAAGTGTATGCGGGCTACTTGTATCATCATCCCTGGTCTGAAACACAGCAAACTGGATATTCGATGGGAGTAACTATTAGTCCGCGCTAGATTTGGTCAAAACGACGGAACGTGCGTGGAGAGAACCACGCGACGAAAGCATCCTGAAGAAATTCCCAAAACCCTCAAGGTAGGTTTTGTATCAATTTATATTTCCTCAAATTTGTTGGCCAAAACCTTATTTGCTAAATGTAGGTAGCAGACAAGATGATAAAACATACTTTTGAAGCTGATTTTCTCTCTCTAAAGCCTGTTTGACCTAAATACTAAAGCTCTCAAAATTACCAATTTTGCAATTTTTTGCAATTTGTCCCAGGTGTCTTCAGCACCCATGGCTAGAGTATGGCATTCCCCAAATTGATTTTATAATATTTAGAAACCTCAATATCTATGTAATCTCTGCTGCTAATTTGGTTTATGTGGAAAGAGTACTTTTAAAGAAATAACGAATATCGTTGTGCTTGTTTTTCCTTCTTGTCTAAATGGCTGACAGGGAACATAGTAGGACGAGCATTTTCTTCTTGTTTATAAAACCCAAATTATTGTAACGGCAAATTTTATAAACTGAAAGCGTGGTTCTACCATCTGTATGAATTTCATTTGAATTGGTTCACATGCACCCGAGAACCAGACTCGTTTACTTTTACTTTTTGAGAATGGAATTTTTGCTCAAAACATGGTCCCAAGGCCGACGTCAAATAGTGCGGTTGCCATGGCAACGATACATCTGCCGATTGTTTTTGTATATCCCCCAAGGTAACCTACCTACATACAAAAATTGAAGAGGAGTTAAAAATTTTCATTTCCAACTTTGTTTCACTTTACTGGAGAATTGCTCTTAAACACAATGAGTACTCAAAATGGTCTCCTCAAAATAACAGACTAGACAAACCCATCAGACCGGGTTTGTGGCTGTGAAACCAGCAAGGAAGCGTGGATATTCACAGTTTAAGACACTAAAGAGGCGATTGTTTTACGCGTGAAAACTCTACAGAGTTAAACTTCTCGTGGATGCTACTTACTATCCTGGTTTGTTCTAACAACAAGAACAGGAGTACTGCGAGGTCCATCTCCTTTCACTGTTGATGCAAACACCGTGATATTGTAGTTCACATACTCCTTTAATCCAGTTATGTTCTTTTGACGATCATTGGGCCCAGCTGAAACGCTTCCATTGTGATTCTCTGTTTGTGACTGGTAGGTAATGGTGTAACTTGTGATTATACCATTCTGTTGATCTGCTGGCATTTCATCCCATGAGACTAAGATGCTGGTTGAGCTGGTGTTATATCCTCTCACATTTTGTGGAACATCAGGTTCTGACATGGAAATTAAAAGTTAAAGTTGTCGAGGGTAGTGATGCCTTCAATAAATTAAGTTTTATTAGTTTATTCTGTTCATGTTTCTGTACGTCTTCGAGTCGCATCAAACGTTGTTTAGCGTACCGCAGTTACGTATACGATTTGGGGGGATTTTTTTTACAGCAAAGTGAGGCTTTTACAGGTTAATACTCCGAACGAACAAGTCTTTGATCAATGACTTTAGATGATAGTGCATGCTAAAATATTGTGGCATTTCTGAGTACACTGACCATTTCAATGTACAATGTTATCAGCCACTTAAACCACCATAAGAGGAGTACATGTTCTGAGAAATTAGGGCTGTTTCACATACGGAAACACAGAAAAGTTGCCATAGCATTGCTGAGACAGAACTAGCATTCTGTTGCAAATGTGTCCTGCATCTTTGAAGCACATCGGTTTTTGAAAAAAAAAAAAAAAACAAATTTAATGTTTCTCAAAGCATAGGCACTTTACACGTTCTTGAATCATTTTGTGATAATACCAATAGGCTAACTTGAATGGAAGAAGAAACGTAATCTCAAACCCAGATGTTAACACATTTGCGTAGAAGCACGAGCGAGAATTCGTTACAGGTGCGATTGAGATCTGGTTTGCACTATTGACTAAAACGGTGCTTATCCGAGATAGAAGATAGAAGCTCAAGTCCACCTCACCCCACCCTCACTGGATAACAAATGCTACGAGGACCAGTGATCCATGAAACGGTTCAAAAAATTGATAAAAAAAGAGATTTTCTTTGTAGACTAAAGAAGACGCCACGTCATCAATGAGTAGCCACATGGCCTCCAGAAAAAAAATATTCTTGTGCAATAGAAAAATAGACGCGTTGTTAAAAAAATCTACTTACTGTCCTGGTCTGTTCTAACAACAAGAACAGGACTACTTGGCGGTCCATCTCCTTTCACAGTAGATGCAAACACCGTGATATTGTAGTCCACATACTCCCTTAGTCCCGTTATGTTCTTCTGGCGATCATTGGGCCCAGCTGAAACCTCTCCATTGTGTTTCTCTGTTAGTGACTGGTAGGTAATGGTGTAGCCTGTGATGATACCATTCTGTTGATCTGCTGGCACTTCATCCCACGAGACTAATATGCTGGTTGAGCTGGTGTTATATCCTCTCACATTTTGTGGAGCACCATCAGGTTCTGATATAGAAATGAAATGTTTGAGTTATTGCACTTATGTTAGGTGCATTTCTGGACATTAGTGGTTTATCTAATCACCGAGTAAAACACAATCGATTACTATAGGCTAGTCAGCTTGGATTTGTTTGGCCGCAATCGTGCTTTCACCATCACTGGCTGTTCTGTATTTTTCAATATCCATACTCCCCCCAACAGAAGGTTTTTTGTTTTGCGCGCCCCGTCCACCAGAGAATTTAGCTACATACAGTTTAGCTACATACATTGCTTCTAAAATTTTGACCTTTAAGACCCCCCTCCCCCTAAGAATTTCCAATGTCCTTCCATGGGGTGGGTATTGATTTTTTTCTGGAACTACACCTTAAAAATGAATGGGCAATTTGTTGACTTTTTTTCAAAAAAATTGCTACAGAATTTGAACTATTCATTTAATATAATATTTTCAGGAAAATAAAGAATGATCTATGGTCTGATACCCATCAAACGTACGTTTGAAATATACTGAAAACTGACAAAGAAATGGTTGAAAATAATATCCTCAACAGGGTTCTCGGCAAACAATATCTATTAGTCTTTCAATGAGTATATAAAAATATAAATAAAGGTTCTGTTGAGAAGGAACCCCATCGAAAGGTTTGTGAATATTGTTTTGGTGGACTTACGTGTACCAGGACAGCACAAAAAAGAAAAGCTAACTTTTTCAACTTTTTCGTCAATGCGGGATCTAAAGAAAGTGCATTATTTTAAACGTTGCTAGCTCCAGCCCTAATCTGTTAACTATACAAGCTACAATCAGGAAAAACGTACATGTAGTTCAGTTCATCAAGCTTCTTTCAAGTAAAATAAACATAATATTATTGTACATGTACATTGAAGTGTTGACTGCCAAACCAATGCAAAGGCATAAATATTACATTTTAAATGAAAGCCAAGGTTGGCTAAAGTTAGATCATATTGGACCGGAGTGAAGACTAAATTCAGAAAATCAATGAGTCACTGTGTTTTTCGCCGGAAATACAATTTTAGAGATAAATAATTATTAGTCTCTGTACATGAATACGTACTAGATAAAATATAAGCGGGAGATCTGTATTAGCGTTTACGCCCATACAGATCGCACGCCAATATTATATCGTAATTGTGAAAAGAAGCAACAAATTGAATGTAAAATACTTTTATGCGATTCGGTCATTGGACATGCATGTCATGATCAAAATATCATAAGTCCCACAGGAGAGATAGCACGGGAAAATAGTAGAACTATTTATAATTTATACTTTTCAGTCACTGGTAAACCGTGAGTATGTCGACAGGTCGTTTACGTTCTCCGAAAACTTAAGCGGGAGAAATTGCTTTACTGTCTGAAACGGTACCTGAAAATACGAAACACAATTATACAAAATGAGCGGTGAACTTTTTCACTACTGGCAGAACACGAGAATGAACAAAAAGCGAGGTTGAAAACACTTGGATGGAGACTTGAGAGAACTGATGTCGAGGACTTGTCAGCCTCACTCGAGCACACGTCCGCAAAGAGTTTAAACTTCTGGCTGTAGAACGATACCCACCTAAGACGCTCTACCAACTTGTTTGCAGCATTAACCGCCATTTGGAAAATGTACAAGGGAAAATGGCGTTCAACATACTAGACAAAAGTGATAGGAGGTAAAACGACATTCTTTGAAGAAATATTTTTTGTTTTGTCTTGCGTTTTAATCAGTAGAGATCTGTATCAAAAGGTAATGGATACTAATTAGCTGAGAAGGTGTTTGTATCAAAAGTCAATGAATACTAATTAGCTGGGAAGGTGTTTGTATCAAAAGGTAATGAATACTAATTAGCTGAGAAGGTGTTTGTATCAAAAGGTTATGAATACTAATTAGCTGAGAAGGTGTTCGTATCAAAAGGTAACTAAAACCAATTAGCTGAGAAGGTGTTTGTATCAAAAGGTAATGAATACTTATTAGCTGAGAAGGTGTTTGTATCAAAAGGTAATGAATACTTATTAGCTGAGAAGGTGTTTGTATCAAAAGGTTATGAATATTAATTAGCTGAGAAGGTGTTTGTATCAAAAGGTGATGGATACCAATTAGCTGAGAAGGTGTTTGTATCAAAAGGTAATGAATACTTATTAGCTGAGAAGGTGTTTGTATCAAAAGGTAATGAATACTAATTAGCTGAGAAGGTGTTTGTATCAAAAGGTTATGAATACTAATTAGCTGAGAAGGTGTTTGTATCAAAAGGTAATGGATACCAATTAGCTTAGAAGGTGTTTGTATCAAAAGGTAATGAATACTTATTAGCTGAGAAGGTGTTTGTATCAAAAGGTAATTCTACTATTTAATAATTCATCAACCTTAGCCTTTCCCTGCTGCCTATTGTATTGTGGTTTACAGAGGTGTGCATATTAGTCAAATGCCAGCTAATGATTGAAATTAACTTTGATGAATAATACATGAATTTTAAAAGTATACATACAAAAGAATAAAATTAAATTCCTCTTTCAAAGTTTATTTACGATCTCATTCTACATGCACCTGTTCAATACGCCATTGATTTATGTCAATAAATTATTGTAACATGTCCTTTATAACGTGATTTAGTTCTGCATTTTAATAGAATACTGTCATAAAGCTCTTTTCTTTAACTTCAGCGGGCCTTTACAAATGTATGTATACTAATTTATAGAGGGTTCAAGTTCTTTAAAGTAGCAAAAAAGGAGATACTTGTAAAGAAAAAAACAACAAAATATAGGAAGGCATTAAACTAGCTGGCAACCGAAAAAAAAAATCGAAAAAATAGAAAAGAAAGAAAGAAAGTAACCATGGTAATCACGAGGGAAAACTGTTTTCGTTAAAATATCACAAGGAATTGTAGAGCAAGAAAAAAAAAAAAAGAGAATGCAGTATGCCAAAACAGCCGGAAAAAGGTCAAAGATCACTAAATAACGCACCCATCAAATGAAAAATAATTTTAATCAATACAGGTGGCAATTAGGACACTCTTTCCTTATTTAAGTGTGATTACATTTAATTTAAATAACCTATTTACAATCAAGTCAACCATGTATCATATTGTTAAGTTAACTGTGAAAAACATAATGTTATAAGAAAGATACTTTATCAATCAGGCCTAATCTTGACTACACATTGTGTTAAGCAACCACGTTTAAGTATTGTATTTTCATTTTAAAAATCATGGCTTATTATTATTTTATTTGTTTATTTAGCTATTTACCATTATTTACTCAAATAGTTTTTAGTTTAGGAGAAACACTTGTATTTGCATGTAATAAAACTATTTTTTTAAACTTTTTTGGTAACATTTTTGCCTAGTTTCTGGGCCTCTCTCTGCTTTTCATTTCGGTTTCGGTTTCGGGTCACGTGTTCCGAGCGAAAAAGCGAGGCTTAGACAAAAATATAAAATTGAAAAGAATGTTTCAATTTTTCCTGGCACGAAATTTCACGTCAAGCGGTTCGCGCCATGCCGTGGAATATCTGTAGTCTATTATTCCCTTTCCAAGCTTGCATTAAAACGATATTTTGCTGATCAATTACACATTTTGAAATAAATAGTATAGGCATCAAAATGCAGAAAATCAAATTTGAATGAAAATTCAGTTCACAAGTGCCTTTACTTAAGGAAACTTAAATGGAACATTCACATCTCGAGTTTACCGTAACGAATTACAAGAAACAGCCGTTACAGAAATGAAAGTTCTTCGCCTGCAGAGACAATTTCCGTTAGGCAGGAAAATTCTAACCTGGGACAGCTTTGCCATTCAAAATTGCCATCTCGGCCCCCATTCTAGTGATGACCTCGCCTTCAGCTAAGTCATAAAAAAACTGTATTTCGCAAGGTCAATAATGGTACGGACTCTGAGTTGTAAGTGATTCTGTTCAGTCCAAAAAAGCATCAGCGAAGCTGCTCTGAAACAGCAGTTTCTATCTCCGAAGGTTTAGAGCGCAACAAATTCCGCAAAATGCTCCGTCGGAATAAGGTTGCAAGAGCTAAAATCGATAGCAAGTGGTCGATGCATTACATTTTCAGGAGTTTGCAAAGATGGCAACAGTCGATCTTCAATTACACATGCATTCACAAGGGTTTTGAAACCATAATTTTCCGCTGTTTGCAACATCTTGTATAGACCTGCAAAGTCCGCCATTTTGAAAAATAAAACAAACACATGCGCAGTCTGTTTTTGTCTAGGCTTTCCCCGGCCGTTCGCCTTGGATACGTCACCGACACGAAATTACCGTCAGGGCCGGGAGAAAGCCGTAAAGGGACAAGGCAAGTAACATTTAAGACCTAAAGGGCTTCATGTCTTAATAACCTCCCATAGACACATACAAAAGATGCCTTTATCATTCCCGCATACTAATGCCCCAGTATTACAAGTATTATGAGCACAAATTGCAGACCAAATGTAAATTAGCAAAATTTCTACAAGATGGTTTGCATTGTTGTTTAACTTACTGTCCTCCTTTGTCTGAACAGTTTTCTCAGGACTTGGTGGTCCATCTCCTTTTACAGTGTATGCTAACACTCTGATGCTGTAGTTTGTAAACTGATTTAGTCCAGACAAAGTTGTTGTGGTTCGTTCTTTTTCCTCTTCAACACTAACATTGGCTGTGAGGCTCTCTCCATTTGGTAAGGCTTGATAAACTACTTTATATCCAGTTATTATCCCATTTCTATCACTTTCAGGGACTTTACCCCAACTTAATGTAATTCTTTGAGAAGTTGTTTCACCAACCGTGAAATGTGCTGGTGGGCCAGTTGGTTCTAAAGGCAAAATCATGATGTTCAACAAGCAAGTTTGAATCCATTGACACAATCATAGAGAGGGACATTTAAGAACAGCGACATCATTTTGAAAATCACCAAAATACCAAAACTGCAGTTCATTTTCAAAAAATTCTTGGTTAAAATAGATTAATGGTATATCAGAATAATAAATTATTATCATGGTGAGTAAATGTTATTTCTACACTAAGACAGAACGGACCAAGAAGAATGGTTAAAGTCAGTACTGCCTCGTTTTGATCTACAGACAGGCAGACAGACAAACAGACAGACAGACAGAAAGATAGACAGATAAACAGGCAGACAAACAGTTTAATGACTGTCATAGCTTGCAAAGAAATGCCTTTCATGGTTAGAGCATTGCCGTTTGAAAATAAGAATATTTTACAAAGTTATATCAAGCCTGGCCAACGTTGTTCTCTCAATAAGGACATTTTTACTCACAATGTATGTCAGGAGAGTACATATTAAAAATGGATTTATCTAAAATACATATTTTTCAGTACAGCATTTTTGAGGTTTTAAGACCAGGAAAGTGACGAACAGGGCTGATGAACAGGCTTGATGTCTTTCTGTACAATTACAACTGAAATTTAAAGATCTTAAAGATTACTAGCTGATAAGAGTGTTATCAAATTAATGATGAAATGTGAAGTACAATTCGAAAGGAGACAGATCAAACCCAAAGTTAAATGATGACAATGGAGTTGGATCTGCCAGGACCTGTACACAGTACTTATCTAAAAATCAAAAGGAAAGAGGTAGAGAGGGAGAACGAGGAGAAGCTCTGTTGTCAAAAAAGCCTGTAATAGGAGATGGGGTTTACATCTTGAGGCACTGAAGAATTATTGTCAAAGGACAGGGTAACAAACAACACTTTATTAAAACAGGCAGTTACAAGCCAGTTATATACCTACCCGCAAATAGCTGAAGCTAGTCGAGGCGGGTAGGTATGTCTATACTAAACTAAAATTAATAACCTGAAGGAACTCTTTTCTGGACTTATTAAGTTAGAAAGGTACATTCATTTCAGACAGACAGCTTCATATTCTCTGAACTAGATTCAAAGAAGGAAAGAAGGGACCTGCCATTAAGCAATCCAACGACGGCACAGCCAAGCAGCACAAAAACCTTCAATCTCCCAACCTTATGGTGTGCTGGGCTAAAAATTTGCACAAGCATCACAATAAGGAAAATAATATGCCCATACAAGCATAATGAATTGCCAACCACACCCCAGAAGCCGGTGTTTTCTAGCTTGCGTTTTAAGAGACATTTTGGCAATATTTATATAACTGGCATTATATAGGCTGTCCTCGGTAACTGGGTTGGCTCAGTTACCAACCACAACAAAAAAGTAGGTACGCGATGTGAACATTTGACTACTGCAAATGAAGCATTTACTAAGGAGAGGAAAGCAGTGAAACGCTTTGATGTAGAAATTCTGCAAGTCAGGCATGTCTCAAAGAGGGACATGGTTACGTAGTTCTTGCCCGGGGAGATTTAACATGTTGTGGCTTGATTGGATAAACACTTGCTAAAGTTGTTTGTCATCTCGAAATAATATACCTAGATACGTGCAGCAGAGATGCCCGATCCTTTTAACCTGGTCAGAGACTTTTCCAGGGCAATTACGTTTACCAAGCCAACCCAGGTAACTACACTAGAATGGTCTATATCAGAGAAAAATGTCCTAACAGTAAGCTGACTTTCCTGCAGCAGTTCAAAGGATAAATACACGCAGAAGACATTGGAAAGAAATTTGGAAAAACAAAATGGCTGGAAGATTTGAAATCAAGTAGCAAAGTAATTAGCAAGTAACGGACCAAATTGGAGAATAGATCTTCTTGCACCCTAAGCAAAACTCGTGCAAAAAAGACAGATAAAGATAAGATAATTGTAATGTGGGGGAACGCTACATGTGTGCAAGAAACTTTAATTCAAGCATCTGCCATCTGGAGAAGATGTTTTTAAACAACAGGTTTGAAAATATTAACCACATCACCATCAATTAAATAGAAAATTATTTGATTTGTTGAGAAAGAGATTGTTGTTGTTCATCGTGATACTTGTAGATACAATAATAAATAAGCGTATTATCGTTTGTCTCACGATGTAGTCACTCTGAGGAGAAGAAACATCTGTCATCTGTAATTTTTCTAACAGTTATCCCTCCTCCTTTGTGCGGAAGATCACAAGGTAAGAAAAACCCCTAGGAGAGAGTCCCTGGCAGAGTATAAATTCACCGCCGTTTTACCCCATGTACAGGGAGTATCGGAGCCTCTTCGCCGCTTCCTAGAACAACAAGGCATTCACACCGTCTTCAAATCCAACACAACACTAAGGTCACACTTGGTGCGACCTAAGGACACTGTCCATCGGGCTAAACAAGATGGCATGGTTTACAAGATTCCCTGTGAGTGCGGCAAAGTCTACATCGGGGAAACAGGAAGATCTATGTAGGAGAGAATCAAAGAGTACGACAAGAATATACGACTCGCCCGTACCCAGACTTCCACTGTTTCTGAGCACGCCCACAAGACCGGCCATTATCCACTTTGGGGCATGGTAAAATAATAATAATAATAATAATAATAATAATAATAATAATAATAATAATAATAATAATAATAATAATAATAATTTGTCGGTGTTACTGCATTATTGCTTCAGAGTTATACGTTTTTGAAACTAGATATTAATAACATTATTGTTTTATTGCAGGGCAAAGAGGTGTCTGTCTGCAAAAGAATGATTTATAAAGTCACTGTTACTTTACTAAATTTTAATAAATTTAACAGCACATAAAGATTAGCATTCAGGTTAAAACACAAGGTTAATAGCAACAATAATTATACAGAAGGATAATATTTTATGATGAGGTTAATACCAGGCACATTATTACGTCAACATGGACTCAATACTACACCGTTAGAGTTATAAATTTAAAAGTATATGTGCCACTATAGCTATATCCATGGCACATGTAATAAAGAACTAAATTTCACTCAACCTGTTTGTTTTTCTACGGCCTGTACAGATATCAAGTTTCAACAGAATAACTAGTGGACTTACATGTAACCTTGGGGTCAGAGGGTGAGGTGGGAGGTGAAGGGGACTTGTGAAGAAAAGTGATGGAATGCTGAAAATTGTACATGTACTTTCTGGAGTTTGACATTGCTTAGGGTGCTTAAATTCAACTCACGTTTATTATTTTGGTACCTTTAAGGGTTTCACCGAGAATAATTACAATTGAAAGGAAACATAAATTGATTGCTAGAATTCATACCCCATAGGATTTTTTAAATTTTTAAAATTTTTAAAAGGGTTATCCAGTGAGCAGCACTTCTGCGAACTACTTGTGTAGTAAAACCTTTTTTATTTTCTCCTACGCGTTTCGTGTAACTAGCGCACACTTCATCAGGGAGTTTTACAATACTAACAAGTATGCCTATATTTATACCTAGCACAAATAAAGGAATTTTACAAATGATAAAAACACACCTACGGATATGCGTGGCAAAGCTACGCCTGTATTTGCGTCCAGGAAATAGGCGGCAAGAATTTTAAATGCGTGACATATTTTGAGCGTTACATAACTGGTTGGGGTCCAGAGTTTTAGCTAAAACTCTAATGTTGACATCAAGAAAGCATTAGTAGCCCTCGATCTCCTGCTTCGAGAGGCACACGTACCCGAGACTCCGCTGTTGGTCCAACTGACGCTAGGCTAGTGTTAGAAAATAATTATTTATCTTCTGAATTTAGCCCGGATATATTTCATCAAGAGTTCGGTATCGCTATGGGTACACCATTTGCTGTCACAATAGCCAACGCTTTTATGTATTATCACGAGAAAGATATCGTAGAGCAGTACTCTAGCTATCTTACTCTCTATCGACGCTTTATTGATGACATATTCGCCATTTGGGTTGGCCCAAAAGACACCCTGCTAGAATTTCTCGATGCTCTTCATAACAAAACCGAGCGCATAAAACTTACTTATTGTATTAGCGACAGTAGCATATCTTTTTTGGATTTATTACTGTATAGGGATGCGTCATCTAACGTGCTGCAATTTTCTACTTTTCAAAAGCCTCAAAACAAATATTTTTATATACCCTACGAGTCGTTCCACCCCTCAAGCAACAAGAGGGCCTTTATTAAAGGGGAATTAATGAGGTATGCTAGAGCTAGCAGCTCCTTTAAGTCTTTCTCGGAGACTAGGGAGAAATTTTGGAAACGGCAACGAGTCAGAGGGTATCCTTTCAGATTTTTGCTCCCGTTGTTTCGCGAAATTAGATACAGTAACAGGAAGTGCTGGCTTAATCCGAAAAGTATACGTAAGGTTAATAGGACTATTGTCTTTAAGACCACTGTCAACTGTAGTCACGCACGTATTAAGAACGCTATTAACCAGATACTCCCAGATCTAGATTGCACTGTTTGTTACAAATCTACTGTTACTCTAGCTAATCTATGTAAGTAAATTTTTGGGGTCCAGAGTTTTAGCGAAAACTCTGGACCCCAACCAGTTATGTAACGTTCAAAATATGTCACGCATTTAAAATTCTTGCCGCCTATTTCCTGGACGCAAATACAGGCGTAGCTCTGCCACGCATATCCGTAGGTATGTTTTTATCATTTGTAAAATTCCTTTATTTGTGCTAGGTATAAATATAGGCATACTTGTTGGTATTGTAAAACTACCTGATGAAGTGTGCGCAAGTCACACGAAACGCGTAGGAGAAAATAAAAAAGTTTTACTACACAAGTAGTTCGCAGAAGTGCTGCTCACTGGATAACCCTTTTAAAAATTCAAGAAAAGAATTTTAAGCCACTCCCATAAATTGAGATTCTATTGTACCTTTACATGACATTAATTTGCTGGTGAGTATCCCAGACACTTTCATCCATGATTCCCCTACACCTCATACACATTTTTCAAAGAAAAAAAAAATGGCCCCTTCAAATCTTATTTGGTAAACCAGGTCATTTCAGCCTAAGAGGCATCATTTTTGAGAAGGAATTACATGAAGAATTACATGTAGTATACTAGAATAATAACATTACAAGCACAAAGATATAACATGCATGTACATGTAGAGGTTTTAATTAATACTGAATAGAACACAAAATTACATGAGTAAGTGTAAAGCAATATCAAAATTATCAGCAAAATGGTCACCGTACAGTTTTGAACAGATAACAAATTAAGCTTTTAATCAAGTCTACTTAATAAACGATAAAGAGAGTAGAAGTGAGCAGCTTAAACAACTTACTATCTTGATCTGTCTTCTTTTCAGTTTGAATGCTCTCAGGGCTGGCTCCTTTACTGTTAAAAGCCTGCATGGAAAAATTGTATGAGGTGAACTTATCCAAAGATGTCACCAGATATGAGGTTGTGTCCTTTACAAGGACAGTGAGATTTCCTTTTGGGCTATCTTTTTCCTTGTACAAAATAAAATACCCCTGGATGGCACCTCTGGCTTGTTGTTTGGCAAGTATCTAAATGGAGAAAAAGAAAGAAAAAAATATTCACAACATTCTTAAGAATACATTAATTTATTACTGGATGGCACCAGGAGTAAAACTTAACTTAGCCGCCAAATAGTTCAGTTTGATGTTTGAATGCCCTTTTCTTCATTTTTATAAGCTAACTGCAAATTAGCGAACCCGCCAACCACCTAATGCTATGAACATGAAATAGATAACAAGTACACGATAAACAATTTCAAAAATAAAATTCCGAGCCCCTCGATTTCGGAAATTTTATTTTCCGATAATATTTTCATCGTGTACTTATTATCTATTTCATTTTTATAACTGCAATTTACAACAGAATAAATAACCGCTTCTACCTTACATTCGCATATGGCTGATATGCACACAACATGACAATTATTTAAGTGCCGTGACGCGAGCTACGCTAGTTTTTTTTGTTTAAGTTATAATTAATATAAAAGAATCGATAAATAAGTTACTAATTTTATCAAGCCTCGTGATTTGAAGAATCAGAACAATTAGTTGGTGTCGGAGTTCTTTTTTGTATGCTCAAATCATTTATCTTTAGCTCTTCATTCCTTTGTAACAAGGATCATTACCATTACAGATATTCAAGTAGTCGCGACAAGGAGTGAACAGACTGAGTGTAAGTAATTATTTTCGTGTCGTTTTTTCCTTAGTTTTCGCCGTTTTTTTGTTCTATTTTTCTGATCTTTGTAACAATGGTTTTCCACCACATGCCGTGAAAGTTAATACAATAAATTGAGTGATTGCTAGAATCTTGGCCAACTGGTTGAACGGCTCTGGTCATCCTGACTCGGGAACGTGACATTTAGCTCCACAAATTAGTGACAATAGTAAAAGGAAACAAAAAACCAGTACCTACATGTAGAGGAGAAAGAAAATAAGCTTATTGCATTACTGACTTTACAGTAAACTTCAAACTTAGCATTAATCTTGCTGGAGTAAATAAACAGACTTAAACAGCCATTCACCAGATTACGGTGACACAAATAGCATTTTTATGTGCAAATAATCACTCAATTTACGTTTAATTGACAATAACCAGTAACAGCAACACAATCAGGGGGGCTGGAAGATGCCTTTGATCTTGCCGCTTTTTGGAAAGACATGATCGCCCCAGTAAAGAAAACTGTTAATCATTCGAAAACCGTAACGAGAATGTGCGAAATACGAAGGATTCGTGCTATTTAGTCCGTGGCGACTCGACAGTGGAAAACGCAGTCGTATTTCGTTATTGTTTATTTGCTGCAAGCATGGTTGTATTGTTTGTTTTTTTGCGTTAGTAAAGTTTGAACACTACGATTAATCAATGAGGTGTCAGCTTTGTTTTAGGTTAGTAGAGCCGTCAACATTGAAATTGCGAGCGACCTGTTTTTAGCTGAGCTGAGCTGAGATTTTCCCAGCGAGTGTTTGAAGTGGAGAATTCGACTTGCATGTAATGTAGGGAACCATTATGGTTTTCGTCGTCTCAGGAAGATATTGTACAAAAGAGGAGATTTCAATGTCGATTCTTCTTCAGTTCTGAAGAACCTAGAAGCCACGCAGTGTTTCACGACTGTCATCGCGAAAGCCCAGAATGTAAGCTTGAACTTAATGTAAGCTTATTGAAAACAAAATATTTGTCCCACATTTTATGCATATTAACTATTGAAAGCGTAGTTACGAATGAAACAGCACGTTTAATTTGTGGAATTCTCCCTCTGTTTAAATGTTGCGTGGCCACATTTATTCCTGTTTAAGTTTATTTTAATGTACAAATGGTTTAAATGCATACACGGAAAACAGCTTCAGTCCTTAGGAAATTTTTAGATGAGAAAATTTTGCAACTGGAAAGCCGCTTATAAAGATCTAACAACAGAAGAAGATTGCTTAACATTATTGTGCAAAGAGCTACAAGGGTGTTTGTCTCTTGTCTGTACGTGGATATTAACTTACGTGAAAATAAATTCAGGTCCTTAATCTCATGTGCAAAAAATTGGGAAGTTGACTTCAGTAGCACCGGGTGAACAATGTAATGATACACTACGATCCTGCAGAAACCACGTGCACGCGCAGAAACCTTGGAAGGTACAATTGTAAATATTATTAGGGAGCTTAACATCCGACGACGGCGGGTGTCTGCGACAGCAGCTATGACCGTGGAGAGGTCGCCGTCGTAAGGCGTGAAAAGTAACCTTAAGAAACCGACCGGAGGACGGCTACGAGTTGAAGAAAGTGTTTTGTTGTAGTTATAGCTTCGATTAGATCGGCCCGTGGCCCTCTCCTTGAAAGCTTCGACGACGGAGAAATTTCAGATGGCGGATTTCTTCTCTTGTACGATTAAAATAAGTCGAAAAATCCAGATTTTTCTTTTTCTTCTACCCATTCCATAAAGATTCTGCCATTTAAAATTACATATTTTCAATGCAGGTCACAAGACAACAAATAGATATGCGTACAGACAATTCCAATTCCAAACAAACTTGTAAATATAACAATTCGTTAAATCATCGCATCATTCCAGAGCCATACTCACGTCGTGCCACGACATGATTATGACTTTGGAATATAGTTGAGATATTGAATCTTCTTCATTAAATGTTGCATAGACCAAAACTTGGCTCTGCGATGATTCCTTCTCCTTTTTCCTTGTTAATTCAAAACTGTCGGATGGATCTGGATAAAAAACAAGCTCGATTTTGTGTTGTCAACAAACTGAGCCGAGATTAATGTTGAATGTTGATTCAAAAAAAAAAAAAAATGTTGAATGTTGACTCGTTATTTCGATGAAGGACGACTCGTCTAATTTAGCTACAACACAACAGAATTCAAACAGAGTATTGAATGATTGACTTTAATACATATTCCTAACAGTACATAAAAAAAAAAAGAAAACTTACTGGTTGTGGTTTGCAATTGGCGGCCTCGTGACAAAGCCACAGCGGCTTTCCATGTGGTCATCGACAGCCCGCCAACATCGACAAAATGAAACGGAGATTAATCCTTTAAAATCTTTTTCTCTCATGAAATACTCAAATAAATTAACGATCCACTAAGATTGAAAAATCTTCAGCTATCGAAAGTATCAAAGAATATTCGCCGAATAAGACCTAAAATGGGATTATTTTACTCACGTTTTAGACGCGACGGCAAACTCGGCATTTTGACGTCGTAAACAACCCCGCTACGGCGGGAAACTTTTCACGACGGATGTCCGGAAGTTATTTGGCAACTTTTTTTACTTCCGCCCGCCGTCATAAACATCCGCCGTCGTCGGATCTTAACTGCTCGGTATTGTCTCACCTGTCACCCTTACAGATGTCCATGACCATGAGTATCAGTATTGTGGTTTTCCCCCATTGGTGGTTGTCAAAATGGGGCTACCGGGAATACACTCAATAACCCGATTGCATAGATCCCGGAATGGCAAATGAACCATGGTTTCTCCATGTATGCAACAGCCATTTCGATGAAGACAGTACAATCTAAATCATCAACCCTTGATTAATGAAGAGTTTCCAGCAACTCAAAGATTAACCCAGCTGACCACATTACTCTGCAGTGTAATTATGTCAACAGCACATGACCATATACCGGTGCATGAGAACTGTAACATATCGCAATGTTGTTTAACTGGTACATATGTATATGGCGCCGTTTGTAAATTTATTATTTAGACCAAAGTCATGCTGTTTTTCTATTATTTATAAATAACTGGAAATGATGGTAAAATTATTTACAAATAAGGAATAAGTATTCGTCAAGTCATATCTAAATCATTAGTTCTTGGCAAGCCTGATACATATACAGTATGAATTCCAAAACAAATTTTATGGATAAATAATTCGCTTGACAACCCTCAAAGACAACTTCCTTTATTTATAAATCAGGCTGTTTCTTAAACATTTATTTACATATCATGAAGTTAGGCAAACCAGTTGTAAACCTATTATATATAAATAATGAAGTTTACCCGGCGCGTAAATTCAGTATTTATAAATAACAAAATTTCGTCTTGCCAAGTAAAAACTATTATTTATAAATGATGAATGTCACCTAGAGTACAAATTCATTATTTATAAATAATGAAATTTCACTTCGCCAAGTGTAAATTTATGATTTACAAATAACAAACTTCTCGGTTGGATGGAAGACGCGGAGTGCGGAGTGTGGAAAATGCGGAGTGTGAGGAAATACATTAACTTTGACAGATTTATTCATTTCGGAGCATTTTAACACAGTTATTCAGCATAAAAATGCTTAGAAATGTTTTACTCTTGATAACTGGAACAAAACGGAAGTGTAAAACTAAAACGTTTCGTGTCTACGACGAAAACGGAGAGGAAAACGCTAGTTTTGATGTCCGTGACTTGACTACAATTCAATTCAATTCAATTTTATTCACACTTATTACAACGAAATATAGTATATTTTGTAGGAAGAAAAAGAATTAAACATGCAGAACAATTTATCTAGTGATTTTACATTCTACGGAAGAAGTGCGTAGTGGCCAAAGGAGCAAGGCTTTCGTGTTGGCCACTACCTCAGTGCAGTTAAATAAAATAGGGGGAAATAGAATTTATAATACTGGTTGAAGAGCTCTGCTCGTTGAAATTAGGTTTAGGAGAGGAAAATACAACAGTAAGGAAAAAAGTGTTACAGCAAATATATAAGTATATAGTATACGTTAATTTTTTTTATACTATTTATGTTTGGCTATCAACTTGTCTAAGAAAAAAAACGCTTCCGGTTTTCGACTGTGAACGGGATGTTAACGATCTAAAATTCCAGTTATTTTGTAGCACTGCTAACTGACCCTAAATTGCTGTGTTAATGCTGTCGATGTCGATACCAGTATAAACTGAACATGAAAAAATTAAAGGGTAATGGAAAGCTAGGGATCAAGCTATTGGAGCATTAGTATATAGCCCAGACTATTCGAACACTTACTACCACCCAAGCTTCGAGCATATTCAGCAAAAAAAACCCATGTTCAACAGGCAAGTCTTCATTGAATCCGCAGTTTACAGAGCGCTTGGTGTTAACCAGATAAAAGTTCTAAAACAACATGATTTAAACATAAATATGTGTAATTGAGACGATAAGCTGCTCAACAGATCGGTATATTTTCATTTATTTTCATTTACCTTTGCTGGTTTGTTCATCATTTCAGTGATCAGGATGCGCATGCAGCATAAATTTAACCTCAAAGAAAGAAAATATGGCGCGTATATTAAAATTTTTTTTTTTAGTTATATCGTGTTTATAAATACGCTATAAATGTACGGGTAGAACACCGATAGGTCTATCCGTCAGTGTATTTTGATTAACTAGCAATTTTGTTTGTTAATCATTATTGTCAGAGATTACGCTACGCGCTGGTAACATAAATGTAAGTGAAAAAAATTACGGCTCTTAGACTTTCGTTAGTTGTGGTAGCATACCACAAAATTTGCTTTTAATTGATAAGACCAAAATGACGTTTGTTAAATAAAAGGCGATAGCATTCAAATTTGATGAAGACCAAGAAAGGATGAAGTTTGGTCCCCTTGAGGTCATGAAGCAGATTTAGTTCCTGAATACGCAAGACCTACAATACACTCAGTTTTTTTTTATAAGAACCCTTTTTATAAGAACGTCGAGGCTGAGATTAACTAAAATTTTAAGAACATATTAAGAACATTCCTCAGGCTGAGAGTCGATTAAGAACGTTTTATTTTGCTAATCTGTATATTAAATCAAAGTAAAGAATGTAAATTAACCCAAATACTTAGGGCATGTTTTGTATAACATTAACAATGGTGACACACATCTCGGTTTGTCATAATCAGCAGTTCTTGATACCATATCTCTGCAGGCAAGGCACTTTGATAGGTTTCCTGGTCGCGTCTGCATTTATTTACTGAAATACATGTAGTGTATACCATTTAATTTAAGAACATCTTAAGAACGTTTTTAGCCTCAAATCGCAAAAAAGTATAAGAACGTTCAGCCTCAGCTCCAAAATTAGACGTTCTTATAAAAAAAAAGAGGAAACAGAGTGTAGTGCATCCGTAGGGTTGAGAACATCATCGTTGAAATTTACAAATGCTGTGGCAGTCTCGTCGTGAGAAAGGCTACGCGTGCTCTCTCCGCGCTGTTTCCTCATTAAACGACGCTGAGTCTGAATCTAGACCTTAAACTAAATTGTAAGATTTATTTCTGTTTGGTATAGCGGAATGCGAAAAAAAACTTTCAAACTTAACATGTCACCATTTGCAGTTGCAGAATGAACATTTATGTGATCATACTAAGCCATGGTCAGTAGTTTCTCTAGTAGGGACCTTAAACAACCAGGTCCCAGTTGTTCAAAGAGCGGATAACTTTATCCACTGGATAAGTCACCGTTCAGAGGAGCAAATGTACTCCATCCAATGTAACCAATGCTTTTGGCAAGTTTTCCACACAATCCCATTCTTAAATTTGACATATGTTTCTACTCTATTCACAAATCATAGGACTATCGGGAAAATCTTGCACACATTTTATCTGCCGGATACCGAACTATCCAATGGATAAAATTATCCGCCCTTTGAACAACTGAGGCCAGAACGTTAACATCCCGGTCACGGTCGAAAACCGGAAGCGTTTTTTTCCTCTTAGACGAGTGTTTGTGTCGTGTAGTAAAGTCACGGACATCAAAACTAGCTTTTTCCTCTCCGTTCCCGTCGTTTAAGGTCTCTACTACCGTTTCGTTGCCGTTATAGTTGAGCGTTACAAAGAAAATTTAGAAACTCTAAGGGAAATTTAACCCTTTAATAGGACGTGTAAACTATCCAGACTAGAAACGTTTCAGTTTTACACTTCCGTTTGTTCCAGTTATCAAGAGTAAAACATTTCTAAGCATTTTTTTATGTTGAAAAAATGCGTTAAAATGCTTTGAAATGAATAAATCTGTCAAAGTTAATGCATTTCCACACACTCCGCACTCCGCTTTTTTCCTTCCAACCGAGAAGTTTGTTATTTGTAAATCATAAATTTACACTTGGCGAGGTGAAATTTCGTTATTTATAAATAATGAATTTGTACTCTAGGTGACATTCATTATTTATAAATAATAGTTTTTACTTGACAAGACGAAATTTTATTTATAAATAATGAATTTACGCACCGGGTGAACTTCATTATTTATATATAATAGGTTTACAACTGGTTTGCCTGACTTCATGATATGTAAATAAATGTTTAAGAAACAGCCTGATTTATAAATAAAGGAAGTTATCAAGCGAATTTTTTACATAAAATTTATCCACTGTACGGCACAAATGATCATTTGGCCATTTAGCTGATGAGTGCCGTACAGCTTGTGCGGTACGAAACTATATGGTAATAAATATGCCAAGTCAAATCTTCAGTTGACCAGACTGTCTTAATCTATTTATGCTTATTTGAGCACTCTGACAGCAGTTCTGCAAATCAACTAATATATCTGAGCTGATTTTCAAAAAGGTGGCTACCGAAATTGAGCACATTTTGAGACTTTCTAAGCTGAAGGAATATGCTAGTCATTCACAATACTCCAGTTACGGTTCATCACAAGAAAGTAAGGTCAGGAAATACTATGAAAGAGAAAAGAGGGGCTTTTCTTTGGAATTAGACGTGACATTGACACCTGAGTGAAATGAGACATGACCTGTGATCCGACTAAGCAAGTGTGACACTTGGTAATTATTAACGGCGCCAACGTATCTTAAATCTCAACCAAAACCCGGTCTTTAAGCGCTCAAGACTAGCCTTCCACAAAAGAATCGGCTTAATCGGGGCAAGACAGCGTTTTAAATTGATTTTCCGTGTTAATTATAAATTCAAGACGTAATGAGAATCACGCCGAACGAACATCTGGAAATTATTTATGACATTGAGTCCGGAAATCCGACCAAAATCGCACTTCTCGACTAATCGGTGACTAGCCTAACAACGCTACAGTTATAACGGCGAAAAATAATAGAATGGCTTTTCAAACTCACGCTTCTTGAAGAGAAAATCCTTGCCCATTCTTGCTAGTGTTTTCCATATCAGCTTAAGTCCCGGATGTTGAGATCAACATTTGAAAAGGGAAGGGTTAGCGCCCTTTTCCACCACAAAAATATACTAAGTCTTTGGCTGAGTAAACAATTCGCAAAAATTTCACGTTGCCCGAAAAGAACTCATCCCTAAGACCTACTTTTTAAAGCCAAAGACTGTCACCTCCTCAAGCAAAGCCCACAATATACAAACCTTTAATAGTCCAAGCCCGAGTAACTGAAAATTACCCGTTTAGCTTAAACGAGGACTACTGGTAGCAAGCATATTAGACGAGGCAGGAACTGCACTCGTAAGACTTTTCCCTCACTAGACTTAATGATGTCCTCAGGAAAACTTTGCTTCAGGAAGCCAAACGAAACGCTAGGTCTAATGACTTAGTTCTGAGCTCAGAGCGCGCGCCGAATTCAAAGCCAAATCGTTGAGCGGTTAAAAGACGTTTGAGAGAGAGTGGGGCTAGGTTAACAAACCAGGGAGGGGGGGGGGGGGGGGGAGAAATATTTTGATTTTATAAATATTTGCTAATGACCATTGTAATCTATTTACTTACTGATGTGAAATTCAATAGGAAATGCTAAAAAATAAATAAATAAATAAATAAATAAATAAATAAATAAATAAATAAATATCTTAAGAAAAGTTAACAAAAACGTCAATTTCTGTAGCCACCTTCTGGAAAATCAGCTCAGATAGCACAAGGGTATAGGCTCGAATTTCCCAGAAAGGATTGATATTCTGCTTTGCATCACAAATCACTTCAGAATGATCTGTAGCAATCAAAAGAACAAGAAACGGTGCTTTTAAGAGTTGTATTTTTGGGCTAGAAATCATGTCTTTAATGAGTGCCATAGAACGAAGGCTAACAGGTCTCTTAGATTCAACATATCCTGAAATGACAGGCTAAGTTCGGGCGACAAAGCCCTCTGTTAACATCAGTTACATTGCTTGACAAAAAAAAATGTGATTTAGACAAGCAGGGCTATAACATATGCACCATATTTTCATTTGTTCAAGCTCATTGGACTCATTTGACTTATACCATTGAGCTTTCTGAGCTGATTTTCAAAAAGGTGGCTACAGAAATTGAGCACATTTTGAGACTTTCTAAGCTGAAGGAATATGCTAGTCATTCACAATACTCCAGTTACGGTTCATCACAAGGGAGGTGCAATATACTTTCAGTGAAAAACTGCGGCTGTCAACTTGATAAGTACAGTACAGCGTTATAATCAGAGAACTATGACGAAAGTGAAAACAGTGTCAGGTATGGTTGTGTTGTTACAGTTTCAGTAACTATGAGCAACTATTGTTTGAAAGCGATGGCACTTTAATGTTATCTGCCGCAAGCATGTGTTGAACCTAGGCGATGACATGTATTAGTGGTTCTGTTTAGTACTAATATTTTTATTTTTGTGAGACCCCTGCCTTGGTGTGTACTATTTAACGAGTTGATGAATAAAGCTTGTCATTATTCGTTAATTGTAACCCAATTTCGTCACCGTTACATTCAGGGCCGTTATATACAGGTTTGACCTTATATATGAAAATTGAGCACATGAATAACGACTACCGCTATAAGCTTCCCCAGAAAATCATTCCAAATGCAGTCATAGTATGGTATGTATAGAATTCATGCTGATGGTGTGGCCAGCTAATTGCCGTATCCACTTTAAGGATGAATATTACACGCAGAATCATGCAATTATAAGAGTTGAAATGAACATTCCAATCATACCTGCCAAGAGACATTAACTGCAGTGGAACTGAGAACAGTCACACTGAAGGATGGAGCAGTACTTGGAGCTGTTAAAAGAAATTCACCATTGTCATTAGAATGTATCTTCCTTTACCACGGGCATGTGCTTGCCGGATATATCACATGTCTGTCATATGTCTTGTCATATTGTCAGGGAGTTAATAACAAAGGGAACTTGACTAATTGAAATGGAAGAGGGGTGAATTTAGTGATGATTTGGTATTGAAATCCACATTTCTCTATATTCATTCAATAAGCTCTACTTTGGCCTGGAGACTTGTAAATTGGATTCCAAGGCCAAATGATCATCCCTGAACGATGATCAGTACTACTGGTAAAAACCTCTATGTAAATCAAATTCAAAGAATGGAACAAAACAATTAAATTATTTGACCTTTAATATGGCTCAAGTTAACACTCCTCACTCAAGGGCTAGGGTCATTTATGCATGAATTTAAGGCCTTTCCTTTCATTGACATCCAATAAAACTCACCATGAAGTGAATTGAGTCTCTTCTAGAGTCATGTACATGAGAATACTATTAATAGTAAATGTTTGATCTAATAGCTATGGCTATTTATATTAAAGTCAACATACCTTCTTCATCTGTGGTTGTATTCACTACAGAACTTCTAAGACCAGAACCAACTTTATTAGTTGCAAACACCTTAATAAAGTAGGTTGTCCAGGGAAAGAGACCCTCAAGAAAAGCACTTGTGGAGGAACCAGATACCACACAGGTACCAATGGACAATCCTTGACATTTAGCATCCCTGAAGTTCTGATTATCTTCACTGATCTCCACTGTGTAATTAAGAATTTCACTGTTCCCATCAAAACCAGCTCTCCAGGAGATATTTACCACACGTGATCCCTGAGACTCCACCAACACATCTTGTGGTTGGTCTGGTACCACTGTAAAGTACGATATTGTTTTTAGTGTACCCAACTGAAATTAAAGACCTGTAAGGTGTAAATAGCACTTCCCATCGTACAATTAGTTGGTTAACGCCACTGGCTCGGTTTGCCGAGATATTAGATAGCCGTAATCCCGGTGTATAGTGTTGCCGGGATACCAGTTACCAGCGATGAGATTTGCAACTGTCAATGTAATCCGTTCACCAGGCCAACCCTAAGCTTTAACTGAATTGGGTCAGCAATTTAATTTCGCACGAAAGCTGATTCCGCCTTGGTCGATCCTTCTCTTAAAAGTTGACAGATGAAGGTGATGCAAACTGCTGGATTAACGAAGCTAAAATCACTCGATCTATTCTTCATTGTTGGAACCGTTTTAACATAATATAATGCCTCAATTTGACACACGCTGGGCTGGCTTATCTCACTAATACAAGGCCGAAACCCGGCCAACTCTTCAAATCGAGCCTACGCGGCTCATCCCAGGTGGAAATCTAATTAAGATCTTAGTAAGATATCTCTTTTCAGTGGGACACTAGTAAACACGATATAGAACGGTTCATCGAACAAGCGGCAAACTCAAAACGTTACATTGACGATATCATTTCTCTGTGGGACACTGGTAGACACGATATAGAACGGTTCATCGAACAAGCAAACTCATATCATTCAACAAACAAATTTACGGGCGAAGCCCGAAGACCCCTACGAAAAAACTCTTCCAAACAACATTTTAGGAAAACATTAAAAACATCAAATCACGACTCCTTGATAGAGGCTACCCAAAGAACCTGATTAAAAAAAATTATCAAATGTCACATTTACAGAAAGGTCATCGGCATTGTTGAAGCAAATAAACGATATGCACTTCCAAACAAACATTGCCTTTCGTGACACATTAACAACCATGGGTGCCTAACCGCAAACATGTTTTGATGGAAAACTATAGCACTAAATAGTAAATCAACCTTTCCTACTATAAATCTTCAAATAGCCACCACTTTTTTCCTTTTTATAAGAGGAAAATCACTACATGGCATGCTTGTCAGAGCACAATTATAAAGACTGAGGTTACATTTAAAATAGTTTCCATTGTTAGAAATCGTGCAGGCCTGTCACTCCTAGCTATTTCCTATTGTAATCGACCCCTAAATCAGAAGAGCCCCACCTACCACCATGATGACTACCACCTTGGCGCTGTCTTCAGACACAAATTGCAAAGATGTGCAAACTGCTGTTTCTTAGTAATATTGTTGAGAAAATTCGTTTGATATATCAATCTGATTCCTTTGCGGTTAAACCACCCTCTTCTTTTTTTGACTTGTATGCTTGATTATATGCTGATTTAATCATAAAAAGGAATTTTAAAATATAGATACTTATCATTCACATTATTTATAAGTGATTAGTGAAACAAACCTAGTACAACAAGTGATGTTGTAGCAGATGAATTATGGACACTGTTTATAACCAGACATGTGTAATTCCCAGCAACTTCGAAAGTGCTTGCATTGATTTTCAGCTGTACCAGGCTTCCATTGAAATATGCGATAGACCCTTGTGAAAAACTCTCAATGGAAGCATTTCTTGATATAACAGTTCCATCTTTTTTCCATTGTACTTCAGAAGGTGTTGGCGAAGAATTATAGTGGCATGTCAACAGAATGTCATTTCCTTTAACAACAAACTGTTTTGGAGCACCAATAATGTTCACCTTTGGTTTATCTGCAAACAAAAGCAAAACAGTATTGCAGTAAAATATCTTTGGGATGCTCAAGCAATCTCGAAAGAGTCATTCCTATATAACTAAAAACTGTTCTGGAATCACATCAATTGCCTTTAATCAAATGCATCTGATACCGAAATTAAGTTCAAACCGAAACATTACCAGTTTTCATGGACATATGGGAAAACGGAGCAATATTTGTCCAAGACCTTAAGAACGATTAGATTTCAGACGTTCAACACACTTTCCTCGATGGCGTGAAAAATTTATGCAGTTTTATAAAATTAATTTATGGATAACCATCAAATTTATCCAGGGGCACCCTACGGTTCACGTCGATGAATACTGACCTGTTCGGTAACCCTAAATCGCCTCAGAAATTTGAATTTAGTTGTAAAGAAAATCTAAAGTTTTCGTTGAGAAAATGTTAGCTTAAATTCCTTTTCGGGGGGGGGGGGGGGGGAATTTAATGTCGTTAAAAATGCAACAACAGCTCGCAAACTCAAGGAATCAGATTCCGTTTGCTAAAACTTTCTGGAACTTTAATTTTCGAGGAACAGCATCTGAAAAGGTCAAACTGTTTTAGTTTAGACAGATATGCCTTTCAAATTTAAAGTATTTTGCTTGAATGGAAGAGAATAATAACCGAAGAACGAGGAAATAGATTGTGTTACAAATTTGCCATTGATAAGGCATTCTAATTTCTTCAAATTAAGCGTACAACCCAAACAGAAGAATCGCAGGTATTGCTATTGTACTTGCGAATGAATGTCGTACACGTTTGAATATATAATTACTACTTGTTTGTAACGCAAACATTTCCGTCCGTTTCGTTTAAAGCTATTTCAAATTAAGTTGCCCCCAAGCTTACCCGACAAGACCAAAAGGTAGTATCGGTATATAAGTCTTTTGTAATTAAGAAGCATACCCATTCAAATGGTCGCCGACGGGTGTACATAAATTCACATACAGAGGAATTCACTTCGCCGTTGTACAACGGAGAGGTTTTGATCTGTCAGTAACTGATATACAGAGGCATTAACCTCGCCGTTGTACAACGGCGAGGTTTCGATCGGTAATATATAAGTTGTTTAATTTACATATTGCGAAGTTGGCGAATTTTTACTCGTTCTATATATTGAGACAATCGCATAAGATGTGTTTGATCACCTCCGATGGTAGTTACAGCTATTTTATAAGTCATGGTATGTGAAACCTTAACCACTACGGTCCCGGAAGTTCCTTGCACAAAATAATGAAACCTCAGGCGAAATGAAGGTATTTTAATGACCATGAAACTGATTTTACTCTATAATCTACTTGGAGATATACTTATTTAGAAATTGTGAGTTAAAAAAATGGTTTTGCCGACGAAAAGGAGAAAATTTGATAGGTGATACTGTAGATAGCGTAAACTAAAGCTAACCCACAATGTTGTTCATCCCTATCTTTAGAAATGCAAAGCACTGATCATGATTAAAAACAACTTACCTCCAAATGCGAGCGGTGTGGCAGCAAATAACAGTAGTAAGAGTCCTTTAACAGTCATTTTAAGAGCTAAAAGGTAAATAGGTTTGCACTTTCGCTCCTGTATCCGTTTCACTAAAGCGGAATTCACGACGTCTGCAAGTTGTGCGTCTGCAAAGGGTTTGTTTACACCCGTGACAGCCTGGTACGCGTGACGTTCGTTCGATTTGCGTTTCGAACAGAAGCAATGATAGACCTGAAGTCAAAGAACAGGTGAAACCTAAAACCTGGCAGACTGTAAACATAAAAGCGCCACTTCTCGTGTAATAACTCAAAAATATGAAAGCAGTTTAAAATTGTAATATGAAAAGAAATTCGGAAGTCGAAATCACGCATGGGGCAGATTCAGTGCCTATGGGTGGATATCTTATTTGGCACAATTCTGCCTGCCAGAATACACGAACATTTAAACAAGGAAATATCAACATAATTATTTATTATGTTAATCTTCTGCGAGCCATTTCTGACAGTTTTTTCTAATCATTTTGAACTTGAAAATCGTGTCATGATGACTTTGAAAAGTCATTCGATTCTATCTTTGATTTTTTACTTTCTTATATGTGTTACCAAGCCTTCACTTATAAAGACAGAATATTTGCTTCCAAAATAACGCGACTTACTAAACCGAAAACCTTCCCTTTAAAAGAAACGCATGTAGCTTCTCTTATTCAGAGGTAACTGTTTTCCATTCATTCTGCTATCAATGGTAGAATAAACGGAATAGTATTCGATAGAGGGTTAGTTTCTAACAGAAACTGCGGCGAAGGCATCCGGGGGGGGGGGGGGGATCAGTTGAAACACGAGCCATAATCAGGGATGGAGACCGTAAGCGTGGGATCCACGCGTCCCCATGTGTTGTACCAAAAAATCTATTTTTAGAAAAAATTGAGCCACCCTTCACGTCATAAACCCGCGCGGATACACGCAAATTTGCGTGGGGCTACTACCTTATATGGAAAATGAAAGAGAAAGTCCAGTTCGCTTTCGACAAAATTACATAACTTTTAAATCAGTACATTAAATGTGAAAATAACATTTTATTTTTCTGTACATGTTTAAGTTACTCCGTCTAACCTTACTAAACTACAGCTGTAAACTTTAAAAGTATTGGGGACAACTCCAGGAAATTCTCCTGGCTGAGTAGAAAACATTAAACCCGCTTACAATACAAATATAAAATATTCTCGGCGATGCTGATATATATAAACTTAACATTTAATTTAATGCTGAAGATCACAAGAAGACATCCGAAGAGAAACAAATATACGGTTAACTATGGCTCTTACCTTACAAACGTAAGTATCATTACAGAGATAAGTTAGAATTACCCCTACGGCAAACGGCAGACGGCAGACGGCAGAAATGACCAGTCGTTACCATCTTTAGCCTACATTTGCTGCTCGCTGTTTTCAATTCTCAGTAATATTAAGTAGTTTTGCGTTAGCAACAGAGGCCAGAATTAGTTTGCACCATTCTCATTTGTGTACTAACATATATAAACGCCAATCTCACGTTTACCGTTTGCCGTAAACTCTCTACTAACATTGCTCTATGGAACTTTTAAAATACTGAGAGCAATTCTCGATTTACAATTTTTGTCGCGGCATATTCTTGTCAGCTCAGTAACGAAATTGATTTTCATAAATCTGCTCAGTTTGCCTGTTTACAGATTCATTATGAGGTCGGACCTGTCTTAACTCTTGGTAATTAACTTGGCGATTTAAATTCGATGACGGATGAGGCTGGAGTTGGCTTAACTCTTGGTAATCAGATTGTCGATTTAAATCTAACGCCTGGTATTGAGAGTCTTCCTTTATCTCATTGTAAATGTCCTCTTGAGTTGCATTGACGTTACCGTAATAAGCATCTTGGCCAGAAGTTATGTCATCGTAGGTTTCCTGACCTTCATTATAATAATGTTGTCGTTGTGAATTGTAGCGGTTACCGGACATCTCCATAATATCATTCTTGGAACTGCCTTGGAAATTTCTTGAATTCAGCTTTGTTCCTATGGGAATGTTTTCAGCAAGGAAAAACACAAAATACCCCAAAAATTAGTAAGCCACTTAACATGATCAGGTTGTAATGTGTTGAAACACATCTTTGAACTTAATTATTCAATCGTAATAAAAGTCGATTTTTCTTCAGTCAAAAGAATTCATCACAGCATGAGAACACAATCCCCAGTCACAGTTTATGTCTTTCGCTTATTCACATTGCGTTACTTGAATGATAGTGTATATGGAAATAGAAATTTTGAGAAGATGAAAGAAGACATTGGCCTTACCTGCTAACCTAAATGAAACCTTTAAATTCTACTTTGAGAAGGACTACTAATACCAAGTTTTTAGCGAAGTACTAAGAAGACATATTTCCTGGGAAGCTTCGTTTTACTCTTTGTGGGCGACAAAAATTAACGTAGGTGTTTTGAATGATGGTAGCTAAGTCCTTTTGTGATTCCAAAAACACGAGATCATCTTGGCGTTTCGAGGACTTGTTTTCGTCACAGTCACGTTCTCACAACGTTCTCGTTTTCCCGCCAAAATGTCACTGGTTCAAGCGCGCACCCTTTGTCTATTTGAAAAACACCTAATTGTGCTCGTCTCTTACCAGAATCTAAAGGTTTGTAATATAATATGATATCAGATAAAAATAAAGTCCTTTATGCAATATATCAAACACGAAGAAGAGTGTTTCATACAATTTCCAAACACCGAGAAGTAGATTGAAAAATTTAGGCGCAGCCGAGTTTTTGTTGGCCACCTTCGAGATGTTTGGAAATGGATGAAACACTCTCTCAAGTGTTTGATATAGCTTCTCAAACTATTAATACTTTTTGGAGAAATTCCAAGTGAAAGCTCACCATATTATATGATAATTAAGATCAAATTTCCAAACCTCCTTCACTATGGTGTTTTTCTTTGTCAACTCCTCATGAATTGTTAATAAGTATGAATAAGTACGAAGCAAAACGTACCACTACGTCGAGATCGTCGTCGCCAAATGATAAACGCAGAAACCAAGATCAATAACACTAGCACAAATACAACTACAGATACAATAATAACTGTTGAAGACTTTTCCTTGGGCGGTGATTGTTTGGTATCTTCTGGAATAAGAGAAAAAAGAAATGTTTAAAATGCCTGGTTTCCATTACAGTGACATATATGAAGATGAACATTTTTATAATGTTGGCTGAGTGGGAAACTTTAAAGAGTGTTCGAGGGTTCCTCCACGGTAAGCTCGCAAGGAACATCACTCGATCGTTTTCGCAATGAATCGGAGAAAGAGATTGTCCCTGTTCGTCCATTTGTCAAGATACCACTTTCAAATTAAAAATATATCTCATAGCATATCTCTTAAGGTAAGAATAATTTTAAGATTTTTTTCTTGTTCTTCTTCCATTTGTTTTTGGCTGACTTGGTGCCTTAGCTTCCGTATCAATCACGCAATACTTCAAGCCAAAGAACGACGAGCGTGGTTTCGATTGCGCCAATCCTTGCTATTCTAATTTTATAACTTGTTTCGTGTATTCTTATCCCAAAGTAGTAAAAAAACAAAAACAAAGCAAACAAAAACGCACCCTTTGTTGTAAACTGGATGAATCCCTCATTTTCATAATCTCCATTGTTGTCAAAAGACCGCTGGAAGACCGCGTACTTGGTGTTGTCATCCAGCTTTCCATTTAGATACTTGGTGAAGGCTAAAATCACAAAACAAACCATATAATAACAAAATTGCAATTAAATTATGGCGATTTTGAAAGTCAGTCCAACGACGCATCGTGGTTTCAGATCCGTGTAACCCAGGTATTCCGAACACTGCAGAAGATCACACGAAGACCTCCACATTTTAGCGAAGATCACCAGAACCTTAAAGGTTAAAATTACCACCCCAAGTGTGGACTGAAATTGCCTTAGAACACTCAAAGTTAACATTCCTGTCGTGGCTGATGATTGCTGAAGTTCGATCAAGAAAAAAAAAACTGAAGATTTTCCAACATATAATTAGGCATATTACAGTGGAATCTAGACTATTCAAACCTTCGATTTTTGAAACTCCCGATTTAATTTCCCCTTGGATTTGCTTCGGTCATATTTGTATCCCCGATTTTTCGAAAAATCGACATTTCACTGTAATTTAAATGTGTATCATTCAGTGGACACTCTAACAGTCTGGATAACTCACGTGACACATCTTTTCGCCTTCTTCTAGTTTCCGTTATGCCATTTCGTGAGTAGTACTTTCCATCGCCAACAGTAAATGTTGTTGCTGCATCTTTCTTTGCAAACTCTGCCGTGATATAAGGTTCGCCTTGCACTTGATCTTGATATGTTCGTGTCACGTTTTCATATTTGGAATCAGCAGTATTTCCTGGATCTTGTTCGGTTTTCAATGGCGTAACGATCATTCGAAAATAACTGCAAGTAAGACAACGACAGTGCTCCTTAAAATATTTGAAGGAAACAGTAATTAAAAATAGTTTCACATTTCTCCTGAACTCCTGCCCGAGGCTATCGTGGGTATTCTAAATAAACATTCATAGACGTCACTTCATTTCTGTTTTTTTCTTTCAATCCAGCGTAAGGGTGCATTCCGTCAAACTGTTAACGGAAACGTAAGAACTACCGGGGATCCCTTCGCTTGCTATCATTTCATCAAGGGAGGGTAGTGGTACCTCTAGCTGCCTCATACAACAGAAAACGGGATATTTAACCTACGGCCGGATGGGATTAGCAATATGTGGTACAAGTGTGATCTTACATGATTTTACTTTTCATAGATGCAAATTTTACCACTGCAAGACTCCTTGTCTTCATCTAAGTACTTTTGTTTTGCTGTCATGCCTCATAATACAACACGTTAAGTGTCTCGGACATCACATTATCTCACCTGCTAACTTCTAAAACGGGATCGTGAAACTGTACCATGCAAAGTAAAGGTATAATACAAACTATAGATAGAGTAATGCACAATTCTATTCTATTCATCAAATCCCACCCGTGCAAATGCATGGGAGTTCAATTTTGTGGCTACATCGACCTCGAAAAAGAACTTTAATTTGCAGTACAAACCTCACTGGATTGCCATTACTTAAACTTTCCTTGTTTACAAACTTGACAGTTACTTCAGTCGTACCGATGACGTCATCAGCAGGAGGCGAACCAGTGGGCACAGCTGAAACAGTGTTTAAACAAATAAATGTCTTCAAAGATTGAGTCAGTGTAATAAAGGATTGGTCAGTGTTTTGCCCTCTAATACTATTCAATAAACTCCGTAAACTGTAGATCTTGTGAACCAAAATGTCCTTGAATGAGACTATGAAAAATAACTATAATGATAATAATAATGATAAAAATAATGATAATGAAAAACTATCGTTATAGCAATTGCTGTATACAATCTCTTATTAGTGATAATCTTCCGCTTCCGATATTGTGACAATCACAGTAAATAGCAATTAAACTGAAATTAATCAAAGGGTTATGGAATAACTAAACCCCTTTAGGCTTGCTAGAATATCGTTTAATAATGCGCTTGGCCGAAAGATTGCCTTCAAAACTGTACAGTTGCCCTTGAAGCTTCGTTTCTCAGCCAGCTACTCATTTTCGAACAATGTTTCAGCCTCGAGCATTATCCTCTGGTGTACCAATCACATGACTGGGTTTATTTATTACGCGGTATTATATCAAACACGAACAAGAGTATTTCATCCGATTTGCAACCCTCGAAGAGTAGGTTGAACAAATCAGGCGCAGCCGAGTTTTTTTCTCAGTTATTAACGTCGAGGTGATTGGAAGTTCAAAGCAAACGTTCACCAAATGTTAATATAATCAAGACCGTGACGGAGGTCCGGAATTGTTTTATCTTCATGAATTATTAATTATTTTGAGAAGGAATTATCTGACAGCTGTAAGGCGGCCTTTTTACTTCTCTTACCTGCAGTGGTTGCCTTCTCAGCGTTACTTGCAGGACCATTACCCTTTGAAGTTGCAGCAAAAATCCAAAATGTGTACTCAGCCTGCTGCCTAAGGCCATTAATAATTGCTCGTAAATCAGGTGCTTTGACGACCATTGTGCCTTCTTTCTCCTTCTCCACGTCCTTGTAGTGTATGGTGTATTGAGTAATAATGCCATGTCTGGACTCCACAGGAACTTTTCTCCATTCCAAAAGGACGCTAGTACTGTTAAGCACCATCACAATGGTTATTGTTGGAGCCGAAGAAGGCTCTGCAAGACACGGTCTGGCTTAATATGTATATTAACGAACACATTACCTTTTGACTAGTTGGCTGATTATTGTTGCAAATAAATTACTATTATGCACGAAACCGCCTGCCTCTCAAGAGGAAAGAAGGTCAAGTTAAATCACGATTCGTTGACCTACACCGCTGGAACTAGCCTGCCTGGTAGATTCAACTATAATAGAGAGCAGAGGAAAACATCAATAGTTTCAAACCAGGTCACGTTGGTGAATTAACCCGGATCCTTTGCAGAACGGTAGGAAAAGCCCTATGTTCTTCAGTTCAAAGAACTAAGAGGCATAAACCAAGTTCTAACGTAAAAACAAACTAGTACATGTTTAAAAGGATCTCAAGAAATTTCACCTTTGTAATGGTTGCTGTGCAGTTCTTTCTTCTGGTTCCCTTAAATTACAACATGTGCCCTCACGTAACAAGTAATTCATAAACCAGTCGATATTTTTAATAACGTCATGTTTACTTACTGTCTTCATCTGTGCCCACTTGAATTGGATCACTGGGTGGGCCATCACCTTTCACTGTAGCAGCCAAGACTCTAGTACTGTAATATGTATACTTTGTAAGATTTGTCAACTGAACATTTCGTGTTGGAGAATTGACTTGTTTCCTTTTCTCAGCTTCGCCTCCTTCTGTCTTTCGATAAATGACAGTGTAGTGTAGGATTTCACCGTTTTGTTCCTCTACTGGTACCTCATCCCATTGGACAAAAATGTCAGTGGAGCTGGTGTTATGACCGTACACATTCTGAGGAGGGGCGCTGGGTTCTAAATAAATAAAAAATACCGGTACACTTCTGAAGATAAACTGTTATCTACGACAAGCACAGAATATAACTAAAAAAAAAAAAAAAAAAAAAAAAAAAAAAAAACAGGTTGCTTGCTCCCCTCCCTCCAAAAAATAAGATATTAATCTGTTCCACGAAACGCTTCTATAACCATATCGCCGCCCTTTCTCGCTGCTAATTCAAACCAGTTTTAAAAGAGGCAAAAAATAAAATAAAATTAAAGAAAAAGACGCACCTATGTGGCCTTCTACGTTCTAAAAGGGTTTATTAAAGCTGAATATTAGTGGGTTAAGTGAATGTAAACCTTCTCAGACCCTTTCCAGACAAACAGTATAACTATATTTAGTCTTCGGGTGTTAAAATGAGGAAGAATACACAAATATCATATATCTGGAAGATTTCAAAAAACAGCAATAAATGTCCCCATGACCCCCCCCCCCTCCCCCCCCCCCCCCAAAAAAAAAAAAAAAAAAAAAAGAAAACGAACAAAAAACCTTAAAATTTCGAATATAAAACCCTCCGGAAATAAGCTCCTCCCAAAAAGATTGGCCTCCACATGCCTCAAAACTTAAAGGTGATTAAACACATCGAGAAACCTAAAGGGTCTTAGACTATCGTTGTAGTAGAATAAACACTTATGCCTCTCTTGTAATTGCGGATTGAAAATGTAGACTTACTGCCTTGGTTTGTTGAAACAAATATAGGTTTGCTGTAAGGTCCATCTCCCTTGACAGTAGACGCTAAAACACTGATGTTGTACCTCGTATCATTCTTTAGGCCTGTCAAGTTTGCTTGCTGTGTGGGAAAGACAACTGTCGTGGAATTAATGGATGCGTTCGCACCACCTTCACCAAACATCTGATACCTGACGGTGTAGGTTAGTATGATCCCATTTTGGTCTGCAGCGGGAACTTTATCCCATGTGACTAAGATACTGGTTAAAGTTGTGTCGACTGGCCTTAAATTAACAGGCGAAGCGCTGGGCCCTGAGAAAATAAAACAAGGGTGTTGTAAAATACGTCGCCTTCTACACTGCCTTGTTCATGTCTAATCTTGTTATGCGTCAAATGCTGATATTTTTGAACAGAAAGTTGTATGAGTCAACTTACTGTCTTCATCTGTAATGACAATGATAGGTGTGCTCGCATTTCCACCGCCCTTCACAGTAGAAGCAAATACTGTTATGCTGTAGTTGGTGTATTCATTCAGACCTGTCAGTGTTGTTTGGTTTGTTGGAGCATTCACTACCTCGGTATTCTGACTGCCACTAGGTAACGCCTTGTAAGTCACCGTGTAACTCAGTATAACACCATTTTGATCAGCTTCTGGAACTTCTCCCCACTGAACCAAAATGCTGGTAGAGCTGGTGTTGCGACCCTGGAGATTAACTGGCGGAGCATTTGGCCCTGTAAAGAATTAAAATAAAATCAGCAGCTTTGGCAACAGTTCAGTTCAGCCACGTTACCATTAAAAAGGATGCTGTACATTATTGCTATTCCCAATAAATAAATTAACACTGGTTTGTTTTACACTCACGGTAAAATGTTACGATTTTACGCATTGTACGTTTATAAAAAACACAGATTTTACGTTATTTCGCTGGTGCTGAAAATCGACGATTCATCTGTTTGGAAAGTGTACATTTCATGGGAACAACATCGAGTGGATAGCGCGCTTTGATGATACAGTTACAGCTTTATGAAAATACGCTTTTACATTTAACAGAAAAAAAGGCGGTTCGTTTTCACGTGCTAACTCTTTTCATGCTAAACGCGTCTACTGACACAATAATGAAAACTTTCTTTCAAGACCACTTACTATCCTGGTCGGTTCTAACAACAAGAATAGGACTACTGGGCGGTCCATCTCCTTTTACAGTAGAAGCAAACACCGTGATGTTGTAGTTCACATACTCCTTTAGTCCCGTTATGTGCTTCTGGCGATCATTGGCCCCAGCTAAAAGATTTCGATTGTGGCTCTCTCTTTGTGACTGGTAGATAATGGTGTATTGTGTGATGATACCATTCTGTTGATCTGCTGGCACTTCATCCCACGAGACTAAGATGCTGGTTGAGCTGGTGTTATATCCTCTCACATTTTGTGGAGCACCATCAGGTTCTGACATAGAAATGAATAATTAAATTTATTAAGGGTGATGATCTCTCCACAGCCTCTTATGACTGACAATCTGTGTTTTGTTCATGTTTCCAAAAATATTTGAGCCTCTTCAAACTCTGTTTAGCATATCGTACATAAGTTTTGGGTTTTCTTGTAGAGCAATATCACGTCTTTACATGTTTAAATATCGTTCGTATAACTTCCGATAATCCCGCATATAGTAACCGCACTTTGAGAATTATTTTTATTTTACAAAAGTACAATATTTATTTTAGTAGTAATCTAAACTGTCACATGGAAAAAATTCTCCGAAAATATCTTTCAGATTTGGAAAAACAGAAACGCTGCTGATAAACTGTTAATACCGAACTAACATTTCACTGGCATTGTGTGCCAAGTTTTTCTATCCCGCACTGCGGTACATAGCTTTTCAAAATTTCAGTCTGAAAAGTTCAGAAAAAAAAAATGTTATTCAAAGTGGTTCTTTGTAGTAGTTCAATGACGGCGCGTCTCCTGCCTATTTCAATATCGTAAACTGAACTGTTACAAACGAAACCAAAAATGAAGAAATCGTTACTCCATAGATACCACCGGTCGCACGTACGTAGCCAATATAGAACGTTACAAACGGTGCAACTAGCCCTCAATTAAGAGCCTTTTATGCACGAGTAAACTCATACAATCAACCAATAACAAAAAAATCTTTATTCTGGAGAAACAAAGCGAGAAACTCAACCACAGAATTTAACTTACTATCCTGGCCTGTCCTAACAACAACAACGGGGCTACTGTGTGGTCCATCTCCTTTCACTGTAGATGCAAACACTGTGATATTATAGTTCACATATTTCTTTAGTCCCGATATGTTCCTTTGATGATCATTGGGCCCAGCTGAGACGCTTCCATTGTGATTCTCTGTTTGTGACTGGTAGGTAATGGTGTAATTCGTGATGATACCATTCTGTTGATCTGTTGTTACCTCATCCCACGAGACTACGATGCTAGTTGAGCTGGTGTTACATCCTCTCACATTCTGTGGAGCACCATCAGGTCCTGTTATAGAAATGAAAAGTTTGAGTCCCATAAAATAAGATGCTATTACATGTAATTTTACATGACATTAATTTGCTGATGATTATCCAAGTCACTTCCATCCAGGAATCACCTATACCTCATACACATTTCTCAAAGAAAAAAAAATTGGCCCCTTCAAATCTCATTTGGTAAACCCCGTCATTTTGGCCTAAGAGGCATCATTTTTGTGAAGGGATCACTCAATGAAGAATTACAAGTAATATAAATAATTATTACAGGCACAAAGGCATAACATGACCATGTACATGTAGAGTTTACTTATTAATTTATGCTGAATATGACACAAAATTGCATGAGTAAGTGTAAAACAATATCAAAATTATCAGCAAAATGGTCACCGTACAGTGTTGAACAGAAAACAAATGAAGTTTTTTTGTCGAGTGTACTTAATAAATGATAAAGAGAGTAGAAGTGGGCAACTTAAACAACTTACTATCTTGATCTGTCTTCTTTTCAGTTTGATTGCTCTCAGGGCTAGCCCCTTTACTGTTAAAAGCCCGTAGGGAAAAATTGTATGAGGTGAACTTATCCAAAGGTGTCACCAGATACGAGGTGGTGTCCTTTCCAAGGACAGTGCGATTTTCTTGTGTGCTATCTTTTTTCTTGTACAAAATAAAATACCCCTGGATGGCACCTCTGGCTTGTTGTTTGGTTAGTATCTAAATGAAGAAAAAGAGAGGAAAATATTGACCACGCTCTCAAGAATACATTATATATAATTACTGGATGGCAGCAGGAGTAAAACTTAACTTGGACACCAAATTGATCAGTTTGACGTTTGAATGCCCATTCCTTTATTTTTATTAGGTAACTGCAATTTAGCGAACCAGCCAACCACCTTATGCTATGAAATTGAAATAGATAACGAGTACACGATGAAAAATCTCGAGAAACAAATTTCCGAGCCCCTCGATTCCTCCTTGGGGCCCGGAAATTCTTTTTTCCCGAGATCATCGTGTGCTTGTTATTTATTTTATTGTTATAACTACAATTTACAACAGGATAAATAATTAAATAACTTGCAGCTTTTACCCTTACATTCGCATATGTACACAACAGGACAATTATTTCAGTGTGACGCGAGTCACACTAGGAATTTTTTTTTAGTTACAATTAATATGATAAAATCAATTCATAAGTTACTCGTTTTATCAAGTCTCTTGATCTGAAGAATCATAACAATTAGTCAGAGTCGGACTTGTATGCTCAAATAATTTATCTTAAGCTTTTCATTCCTTTGTAACAAGGATCATTACCATTACGGACATTTATTAGTCGCGACAAGGAGTGAATAGTGTAAGTAATCATTTTCGTGTCGCTTGCCCTTAGTTTTCGCCCTATTCAGATCTCTCAATCTCCAAACACCAAAAATCTGGAGACTGAGGTAAAAAAATCTGGCGATTTATCGGCAGAAAAAACCAAGTAAACACAGGTGCTAATCAAAAGAAAGTGCAGTTTCCGCCATTTGGAAAATGTGAGTGACCAAAACGGGAGAGACTGGTAATGAAAACCTAATTTGGCACATGTCTTCGAATATGTATGGTCATAGGCTGTGTTTTCAGTAAATAGACGGATTAACTTAGCGTTGTTTACTAACTATGGATTGATTTGCATTGATTTGCACGAAATTGGCACAAGAAAGTCAGCTTACCAAGCCCAAAATGAAATTATAGAAGGAAATCGTATCCTTTCAGCTTTTGACTGTTTATCGTGGGATTTTTGTGTCTCGTCGTGAGACCGTGAGACTGAACTGAAAACCGTGAGTTTCATGGCAAAATCGTGAGACTTTAGAGATCTGCCTATTTTTATTCCATTTTTCTGATCATTGTAATTATAGTTTTCCACCACGTGCCATGAAAGTTAATGAAATAAATTAAGTGATTTCTAGAATCTTGGCCAACTGGTTGAACGACGTGTCCTGACTTATCGCCGGTCGGAGTCGGGAACGCGACATTTAGCCCCTGTAGTGACAATAGGAAAATAAAACAAAAATACCAGTACCCACATATAGAGAAGAAAGAAAATAAGCTTAATGTGTTAATGACTTTAAACTCGCAGTATTACTAAGTTAAACATCAAACTTAGCATTAATCTTTGCTGGAGCAGATAGACTGAAACAGCCATTAACCAGATTACTGTGACACAGAAAGACAAGTGTCAACCGACTGTAGTGTTATGATATCTTAAAAAATATATATATATATTAAAATCCTCTTTTTTTCTTTTTCTTGTCAACCGACTGTAGTGTTATGATGTCTTAAAAAAAATTATATTAAAATCCTCTTTTCTTCTTCTTCTTCTTCTTCTTCTTCTTCTTCTTCTTTTTTCACCGTGTTAATTTTATCTAATGTTCTTCAGTTAATTTCCAATAGGCCATTTTACAGTTGTGTGCTTAGTGACCTGGTCTTGAATTGGAAGCGAGGCTGGGGTTGACCTTGTTTTGATACAGACCTCACTGCTTTTCATATGTAAATGCAAACTAGTTAGCATAAGAACAGTGTGATCTACATATGAAAAGCAGCGAGGTCTGTATCAAAACAAGGTCAACCCCAGCCTCGCTTTCAATTCAAGACCAGGTCACTTAGCATACAACTGTAAAATGGGCTATTGACCTGTGTTTGTCTCTTGGGCCTTTTTGGTTTTTCTGAGCTTTTTGTGATATCATTGGGTATTTGTCCAGGTGTGTTGGTTCCAACTGTCATTGTGAGTACCTAATTTGTAAGTATAATTTTAGCACCAAACAACACTTTTACATGCATCTGTGAAAATTTAGCACATGAAAAACAATTACCAGCATAAGCTTCCTCAGAAAATTATTCCAAATACTGACAGTCATAATATGGTATATTATTGCCGTATCCAATTAAATGAATATTACACGTAGAATCAATTATAGGAATTGAAATGAACATTCCAATCATACCTGCCAAGAGACATTAACGGCAGTGGAATTTAAAACAGTCACATTGAAGGATGGAGCAGTACTTGGAGCTGTTAAAAGAAATTCACCATTGCCATTAGAATTAATCTTCCTTTAGCATTATATGGGCATGTGCTTGCCCTCGGATATATCATTTGTCTGTCATATGTCTTGTCATATTGTCTGGGAGTTAGTAACGGCTATGTATGTATGTATTTATTTATTTATTTATTTATTTATTTATTTATTTATTCGGCTATATACGGCTATTCATATTAAAGTCAACATACCTTCTTCATCTGTGGTTGTATTCACTACAGAGCTTCTAAGACTAGGACCAACTTTGTTAGTTGCAAACACCTTAATAAAGTAGGTTGTCCAAGGAAAAAGATCCTCAAGAGTAGCACTTGTGGAGGAGCCAGATACCACACAGGTACCATTTGATGATCCTTGACATTTAGCATTGCTAAAGTTCTGATTGTCTTCTCTGATCTCCACTGTGTAGTTAAGAATTTCACTGTTCCCATCAAAACCAGCCCTCCAGGAGATATTCACCAAACGTGATCCCTTAGACGCCACCAACACATCTTGTGGTGGGTCTGGTACCACTGTGGAGTACAATAATTATAGTATACGCAGTACAATCAGCCTTCAGAGAGTTAATTATATCTCCTATGACACAATCTTGCAATAATTATTATTATTACTAAGGGATCAATCAGATGAGCTACTACTTGTACAATAGGTAGATGTACACCTTTGATCCAAATGACCTGACTAGCTTCCTGGCCATGTGTGGCGCTCCAGCTTGAAAAGGACTGAGATGCATTCGTTGGTAACAATCTTCGCCTACAGCTAATTTTAAAATATTCTTTAAAACATTCTCTGTTAAAAGTGTTATCATTTTAAGCTCAGGTTTCCAAAAAGTATTGAGACAAACATTTTTCTGTCCCCGGAAAGTACCATGAAATTCCCTTTTAATACCATGCAGTGTACAGTACCTTAACCCTCCCCCTTTACAGGGTTTAAACACCTTAAAATGGTTAAGAACATTTAATAACATTTAATAAGTTTTAGGCATAGCATTTGGTTCATGAACCCTTGCAATTAACTACTACTAATTCACTATTAACAGAATCTACCATCTACAAAAAAAATACATTGATCAAGAAAACCTGAATACTTACATGTATAGTAGCTAATAAAAGTGTATACTCTATACACATTTTAGTTTTGAAACCAAATAAACATACTGAAAAAGTACATTGTATCTCTGTCTATGTAACAAGAGCGCTTGAATTTAGACTTTTGTGTCTGGTATTGTATACTTTCCTGGTACAAAGACAATAATTATTATAAGGATGTACAACCTGTTTGTAACGTTCACTCATTTTTTCTATATTCATTGGTTACATACATGCATGTACTGATATCACAGGAATAAGTTATAGACACTGATAATATAGTCACACAAAAAGGTAAAAACAAACCTTGTACAACAAGTAATGTTATAGCAGATGAATTATGGACACTGTTTATAGCCAGGCATGTGTATTTCCCAGCAACTTCTAAGGTACTTGCATTGATTCTCAACTTTACTAGGCTTTCATTGAAATATACAATAGATCCTTGTGTGAAATTCTCAATGGAAGCATTTCTTGAAATAACAGTTCCATCTTTTTTCCATTGTACTTCAGAAGGTGTTGGTGAAGAATTGTAGTGGCATGTCAACATGACGTCATTTGCTATAACAACAAACTGTTCTGGAGCACCAACAATTGTCACCTCTGGTTTAACTGCAATCAAATACAAACAGTAAGTTGCAGTCAGTTAATTAAGTAAACCACCTTTGGGATGCTCAAGCCATCTCATTTTCACGTGTTTGCTTTGTTTTAATTTCTGCCAATGACAATTGCTGTCTTTGCATTTGCCAGTTGAAGTGAAAATCAAACAAGGAAACTAGAGAAATTTTTAAAAAGGAGTCAGCAATAAACAGGACAGGTACACAAATATCACTGCCAAGGAGTCTCGCAATAACATGATATAGACACGAGGCGTGCGATACCTGTAATTAAATATCAGACCAAACTACGTTTTTGGACTGAAAAGGTTGTCTGAGAACTGAACTCTCGCAAGCCAATGTTCAATCTCGTTCTGATATTTTAAATCTTTCCTTAAAACGCTATGATAAACATGTTATAATTAGTCACATTCGTCGTCCATTAAAAATCTTTCCAATATGAAATTAGGTCTGTTGGTGTTTTTGCCAGTGAAGTTAATATTCTCGGTATACCCCGCACGAGGAAGAAGGCGTGTAAACGATATTAAAAACTATCAAATTTATCAAAAACGAAAATAACAACACACATTATTTCTGAAGTTAAAGAAGAGGTATTCTAAAGGTGATCTTTTAAGATATTTAAACAGACCGAAGAAGCTCAAATCAAGTTTGCTCAAATCTCAGCTTCCAGCCCAAATTTTACCCAGATCTCATTCTCAGTGCCCAAATTTAATGGTCAAATTCCATTTCTGAGTGTGTCATGATCAAATCTCATTTTAATTTCCAGTTTTCCAGTGAAAAAAAGTGCAAACCACATTTCCTATTTAACCCTACGCCGCCCTCCTCATTCATTTTAAAATACGTTAAGTAAAGTTTAAAACACAAGCAGCAGTGTCTTATCGGGATTTAAAACCACGATAAAACACGTGCTGCGAGTGTTTTGAACGGCTTCAAAGACATTCCCGGAAAGGCGTGTGTCAAGAGAGTTCATAACAATGATGCTTTTGTGAACGTTGGAAATTAGCGTACGAGAAAAACATTAAACGCCGAATACTAATAAGGAGGAGGTTTTATCGGCTATAAAACCACTGCACGTGATGTTTTATCGACCATTTGATAGATCAATGGGCTTATAAATTATTACTTAGTTTTTGAATGACAGTTAAATAAATTACTCACAATGTACTTCAAGTGTCCCCGCAGTTGATGTAATGTTACCAATACTGTTGTTTGCCACACATCTGTATTGTCCTTCATCTGATCGGTGGACATCCTGTATTCTCAAACTATGAGTGTTCCCTGATGAACTTGCGGTTAGTTTTGAATTTGCTGGTGTGTTCAGTATCTCATTGTTCTTTGTCCATTTGATGCTGGGTTGAGGGTTTCCTTCTACTGAACAGTTAAAAACAACTAGTCGTCCTTCAATTTGCACGATATCTTCTGGATGTTTTGTTAATTCAGGTGCATCTAAAACGACACAAATACAAATACAGTCAAACGCCTTCAATACCGACACCAAAGGGACAGAGTTGATTGTCTGTTTTTAATGGAGGTCCCTGTAATACAGAGATAGAGTTTTAAATGTTTTGATCTCTCTAGTACCAAAAACATAGTCAGCATTAAACAAGAAGCGTTAATATAGGTTTTGCTCCCGCCTTTGGTACCAAGTGACAGCTCTGTCCATAATAAGATTGTGGATGAGTTTCTATTTTGTCTCTCCGGCTACAAGTGAACAGTGTCCATCTCTGATAATAAGCATGTGGTGCGTATTATATAGGCAAGGCTTAAGTGATTTTTGGCCTATCCAAGTGAGGAACTGTCTGTTTTATTAGAGATGCACAAAGAGAGCTCTCATGATTTTTGGTTTAATTGGGACCCTGTGTTCTGTCAGTTGGTGTCTGTATTAAAGAGAGATCGTTTAACGACCAAGTTAACTGTCCGTAAAAAGGAGGTTTTCGTATTATTGTGGTGTCCGAAAAAAAATCATAGTGGAACTTCAATCCGTAATTGGATTTCTTTAGCTGAAATGAAAAGTCTCGTACTAAAATAAAAGGATTGTGTCCTTAGGAATCTATCGATAAAATCACATGAATCAATGAAAGCGATGACGATGATTGGCAGAATAATTGCGATATCGACATGTTTCAATTGATCAATAAAATCGATAGCATTTATGCAACTCTTATGGAAAGTTATCGATTTGTACTGGACGTTTTTCCGGTATCGGTTCATTTGAATCAATAGTCCACGTCGGGTATTCCTATACTCAGAAATGATAATACTCCTCTACTCAGGACTCACCGCCGAGCAACTTTAGCATGAACATTAAAGAAAAAATGCTAATTAGTATTTACATTGTACATTCAGTGTAGCAGCGTTGGAGGTAACTGATTCAATAACCATGTTGTCGGCAACACATCGGTATTCATGTGTACTGTCATTCCTTCTCACATTCGTTATAGTCAACTGTTTGTTATCTGATGATAAAATGATTCTGGGATCGGCAGCCGCATTTACAACAGATCCATCTATGGTCCACGAAAAACCCGTAGGTACTGGATTTCCAATGGCGTTACAAGATAAAGTGACGTTTTTTCCTTCTTCAACTATCAGATTCTCTGGATGAGAAGTGAACTCAGGCTTGTCTGCATTTAGTGATAAGAAAAGTGAACCTCACAATTAGTAGTTTAAAGGGCTATGATTCCTACATTCACACATGGAAGGAGCTACTGATTCCTACATTTGTACATAGTAAGAGCTACTGATTACTTCATTTGTACATAGTAATCATGAGTTCTATCAAGCATTTTCAGACAGATCTACAAGGATATTGTCTAGCAGCGGGGATTTTTCTTTTTGGTCATGATACGCAACGTGGAAAATAAGAACGTTGGGAAAACCACTAAGTTCCATTAAGTTACAAGGCCAGAAATCAACCATAGTTCAATGTACCGGCCTCCGCCTTTATAATAGTATTCCTATACTCAGAAATTATAATACTCGTCTACTCAGAACTGAACACCGAGCAACCTTAGCATGACTATCAAAGAGAAATAATGAAAAGTTGTATTTACATAGTATATTAGTCAGTGAAGCAGCATTGGAGGTAACATTTCCAATAATGTTGTAGGCCATACATCGGTATTGATTTCCACTGTCTGTCCTTCTCACATTGGTTATAGTCAACCGCTTGTCCTCCAATGATAAACTGATTCTGGGATCGGCAGTCGTATTTAGAGCAGATCCATTTATGGTCCACGAAAAAGTTGGTACTGGATTTCCAATGGCGTTACATGAGAACATCAAATTTAATCCTTCCGTCGCTGTCGTATACTGTGGATGTTCTGTGATCTCAGGTGCAACTAAATTAGAAAAACAAATCATTCACCTGATGTAAGCATAGAACATTTTCAAGACTTTTTCCTTGCAAGACATGATCTACGTCTTAGTTATCATCTATGGACGGGATAAGGGAAACCGAAGGAGTCAGTGCTACTTTTTAATTTTCGTAGAAGCGGTGATTTGTATGTATTTTTTTTCGGTCTTCATATGTCACGGGAAGGAGGGGGGGGGGGGGGTATGAAAACAAGCAAAATGTAACAACTCAAGCTAAGTCTTCGTATGTTTAGAAAAGAAGTTTCTTTAACGAAACTTTCAAGAAGACACGACGGTAGCTCATTTATTTTTGTGTACCATCATTTACCTCTATGCTCAGAAATAATAATATTCCTTCATTCAGAACTGTACATCAAGCCGATTTTAGCATGAATATTAACTGAGACAAATAATGTTAAGTAGTATTTACATTGTATATTCAGTGTAGCAGCATTGGAGGTAACAGTTCCAATAATGTTGTTGGCCAAACATCGGTATTGATTTCCACTGTCATGATTGGCAGAATAATTGCGATATCGACATGTTTCAATTGATCAATAAAATCGATAGCATTTATGCAAGTCTTATGGAAAGTTATCGATTTTTACTGGACGTTTTTCCGGTATCGGTTCATTTGAATCAATAGTCCACGTCGGGTATTCCTATACTCAGAAATGATAATACTCCTCTACTCAGGACTCACCGCCGAGCAACTTTAGCATGAACATTAAAGAAAAAATGCTAATTAGTATTTACATTGTACATTCAGTGTAGCAGCGTTGGAGGTAACTGATTCAATAACCATGTTGTCGGCAACACATCGGTATTCATGTGTACTGTCATTTCTTCTCACATTCGTTATAGTCAACTGTTTGTTATCTGATGATAAAATGATTCTGGGATCGGCAGCCGCATTTACAACAGATCCATCTATGGTCCACGAAAAACCCGTAGGTACTGGATTTCCAATGGCGTTACAAGATAAAGTGACGTTTTTTCCTTCTTCTATAGTCTGATTCTCTGGATGAGAAGTGAATTCAGGCTTGTCTATTATTAGAAAAAAGTGAAAGATCTAAGTTTTTATAACAATCAATACAATCAATTATAATAAATAACAGTTGAAAATATCGTTAATTGTGTCTTGGAAAAAAGTGTTTGCATATGTACAAGTATTTTAAAGAGCGTTGTTAGGCTTGTACATAAGGAAAGGGGTTATAAAGCGGTGAAATGCATTTACGAAAACATTTATGTATGACATTTAAAACTTTTTTTGGGCCCTCCAAGTGAACTGTACGTTATGAGGAGCTATCTATTTTACAGAGATGTACGTTTCACAGAACTAGAGCGTACACGAGTTTTGGTCTCCATTGGCACCAGCGAATTGACTCTTATGGAGGTATCTGTATTGAAGAGATAGCATTAAAAGTGTGGTCTCTGTACGACTAAGTTAACTCTCTGTTAAAAAGAGGTTTCCGTATTATGGAAGTGTCTGAAACAACGTCCGAGTGGAACTTGACTGATCCGTAGGTGCCGCATTTCTTTAGCTTAAAGTTCCTTTTTTAAAACACTGAGAAAAGACAACTGAAAATCCTCATAAACGAAAAGGTTGTGTAGTTGGCATCTATCGAAAAAATCGATGACAATAATTGGCACAATAATTGCGAAATCGGCATTTTTCAATTGATCAATAAAGTTGACCACATTTATGCAAACTGTTATGGATAGTTATGGATAGATTAGAGGTACTGGATTTCCAGGTGCGTTACAAGATAAAGTGATATCTTTTCCTTCTTCAACTGTCTCATTCTTTGGATGAGAAGTGATCCCAGGCTTGTCTGATTAAGTAATAAGAAAAGTGAACCTCACAATTAGTAGTTTAAGAGCTATAATTCCTACATTTGTACATAGAAAGAGCTACTGATTCCTACATTTGTACATAGAAATCATGAGTTCTATCAAGCATTTTTAGAGAGTTGTTCAAGGATAATTATTGTCTGGCAGCGGTTATTTGTGTGTAGGATTTTTGTTTTTGGTTGTCATACACCACGTAGAAAATGAGAAGGTTGACAAAACCACTTAGTTCCATTAGGTGACAAGGCCACGAATCAAGTATACTTCAGTCAATGTACCGTCCTCCTCCATTATAATGGTATTCCTATACTCAGTAATGATAATAGCCCTCTACTCAGAACTGAACACATAGCTCTTAGCATGAACATCAAAGCCGAGAAATAATGAAAAGTAGTATTTACATAGTATATTAGTCAGTGTAGCAGCATTGGAGGTAACATTTCCAATAATGTTGTAGGCCACACATCGGTATTGATTTCCACTGTCTGTCCTTCTCACATTGGTTATAGTCAACCGCTTGTCCTCCAATGATAAACTGATTCTGGGATCGGCAGTCGTATTTACAGCAGATCCATTTATGGTCCACGAAAAAGTTGGTAGTGGATTTCCAATGGCGTTACAAGAGAACATCAAATTTAATCCTTCCGTCGCTGTCGTATACTGTGGATGTTCTGTGATCTCAGGTGCAACTAAATTAGAAAACAAATCATTCACCTGATGTAAGCATAGAACATTTTCAAGACTTTTTCCTTGCAAAACATGATCTACGTCTTAGTTATCATCTGTGGACGGGATAACTGAAACCGAAGGAGTCAGTGCTACTTTTTAATTTTCGTAGAAGCGGTGATTTGTGTGTAGTTTTTTTTTCGGTCTTCATATGTCACGGGAAAGATGGGGGGGGGGGGGGGGTTAGAAAACAAGCAAAATGTAACAACTCAAGCTAAGTCTTCGTATGTTTAGAAAAGAAGTTTCTTTAACGAAACTTTCAAGAAGACACGACGGTAGCTAATTTATTTTTGTGTACCATCATTTACCTCTATGCTCAGAAATAATAATATTCCTTCATTCAGAACTGTACATCAAGCCGATCTTAGCATGAATATTAACTGAGACAAATAATGTTAAGTAGTATTTACATTGTATATTCAGTGAAGCAGCATTGGAGGTAACCGTTTCAATAGTGTTGCTGGCGATACATTGGTATTGATTTCCATTGTCTGTCCTTGTCACATTGGTTATAGTCAACTGCTTCAATGTACCGGCCTCCGCCTTTATAATAGTATTCCTATACTCAGAAATTATAATACTCGTCTACTCAGAACTGAACACCGAGCAACCTTAGCATGACTATCAAAGAGAAATAATGAAAAGTAGTATTTACATAGTATATTAATCAGTGTAGCAGCATTGGAGGTAACATTTCCAATAATGTTGTAGGCCACACATCGGTATTGATTTCCACTGTCTGTCCTTCTCACATTGGTTATAGTCAACCGCTTGTCCTCCAATGATAAACTGATTCTGGGATCGGCAGTCGTATTTACAGCAGATCCATTTATGGTCCACGAAAAAGTTGGTAGTGGATTTCCAATAGCGTTACAAGAGAACATCAAATTTAATCCTTCCGTCGCTGTCGTATACTGTGGATGTTCTGTGATCTCAGGTGCAACTAAATTAGAAAACAAATCATTCACCTGATGTAAGCAGAAAACATTTTCAGGACTTTCGCCTGGCAAGATATGATCTACGTCTTAGTCATCATCTGCGGCCGGGATTGCCGACGCCAACGAAGTCAGTGCTACTTTTTAATTTTCGTAGAAGCGGTGATTTGTATGTGGGTTTTTCTTTTGGGCGGTAATATATTACGGGGGGAAATGAGTGCAAGCAAAATGTAACTGAACTAAAGCTATTACGTTCGATTATGTTGACAAAAGACGTCTCTATTAAGGAAACCTTAAAGAAAAGAAGGCACAAAGTAGCTATACTTTCTTGTACCATCATTCACCTCTATACCAATATAATAATCCTCTACTCAGAACTGAACACCGAGCCGATCTTAGCATGAATCTGAAAGAGGCATTATGCTAAGAAGTATTTACATTGTATATTCAGTGTAGCAGCATTTGAGGTAACATTTCCAATAGTGCTGTTGGCCACACATCGGTATTGATTTCCACTGTCCGTCCTTTTCACATTCGTTATAGTCAAGTGCTTGTTATCTGATGATAAACTGATTCTGGGATCGGCAGTCGTATTAACAGCAGATCCATCTATGGTCCAAGAAAAAGTCGGTACTGGATTTCCAATGGCGTTACAAGAGAAAGTCACATTAGTTCCTTCGTTTGGTGTCGCATTCTGTGGATGTTCTGTGATCTGAAGTGCAACTGAAATTAAAAAACAAATCAATTACCTGATATTCAGAACTTTTGCCTGGCAAGACATGATTTATGTCCACGGGTTTGGCGGCCTCAACGGAGCCAGTTCTACTTCTCTGCAGTGTATGATGTTTTTAATCACAATTATTTCATTTCATTTTTTAACCTTACTTGTTCAATTTCCTTGTAAACATAGGATATGAAATTATTTTAGTACGCGTACTGAACCGCCTGAATGTGTGTTTCTACAAGATACAGCTTCTTTTGCAGTTAAATAAAAGTGTTATTATTGTGAAATGTTCGTGGCTAGCCTGGCGCGGCGTTTCGTCTCGGCCAAGAGACTCTTCAGAGACCTTTAGAATTTATAGGCAAATTCACTATTAGATGATATATCATATCATATCTTTATTTACCCTTCGCCGTCTCTGTTGGATATGCTCCGTCTTCGTGTTAGTAGATTTCTACAACAGTCGTTTGGGAATTTGAAAATCAGTTACACAGCGAACTTAAAGCAGGGCCGGCATTCAGAGGCGGACACCATCAGGTCAACTGAAACGAACTAAATCTGTTACTTTGCTTCCTTTAATTTAAGGTTAAGAGATGCCTGAGCGGTCGCAAGGGTGTCTGGCGTGCCTAATAGAAAAAGACTACTGCGGTCAGTTTTGTTGCAAATGCATATAATTTGAAAACCGCCTATTGGAATTTTCATTACCAATTCAAATAATACAATCAATTTTTTTTAGTTTGTGCTGAGCGTCGACTCATTATCAGTTTCAAAACGGACCGAAAATAAAGGCCACTGTTCTTACATTGAACATCCAGAGTGGCAGCATCGGAGGTAGTTTCATTTCCACCGCTGATGGTAGCCACACATCGATATTGTCCACTGTCTGCTCTGCTCACATTAGTTATAGTCAAGGTCTTATTGTCTGCCCCAAAACTGATTCTGGAATCTCCACTCGAACTTATAGTGGATCCGCCTTTGGTCCATGATATTGTAGGTACTGGATTTCCAGTGGCGTTACAAGAGAATGTCACATTAGTTCCTTCGCTTGCCGTCACATTCTGTGGATGTTCTGCGATCTGAGGTGGGACTGAAATTAGGAAACAAATCAGTTACCTGATGTTCATGACTTTCGTCGGGAAAAAATGATTTAATTCTGAGTTATCATCCACGGGTTTGGCGGTCTCAACGCGTACGGGAGCCAGTGCTACTTCTCTGCAGTATATGATGTTTTTTAATCATCTTATGTCATTCCATTTTTTAACCTAACTTTACTTGTTCAATTTCGTTATAAACTTAGTATATGGAATTATTTTAGAATACGTACTATTTTAAGTATTGGTGAACCACTTGAATGTGTATTTCTACAAGGTACAACTTCTTTTGCAGTTAAACAAAGGTGTTATTATTGTGACGCCACTGAATTGCATTGCGCATCCTAACTGCACATAGACTTCATATAAATTTCACCTATTTTAGGAAATGCGACTTGCAATGATATAGCCGAATTTGAAGGTTGTTCATTGTTCAATTTTGAAATATTCTGGTGACATCACCATTAGATGATATATCATATCATATATCATATCATAACTTTATTTACCCAGCGTATGCAGCTGATATCTCCGAGCATTTACCCACCCAACCATGACAATAGACACGCAAAGACCAATCCACAAACACCAGGAACTCGTCCCCTACTCTTTGCGAACAGTGAGTGGGTTCTTTAACTTCCCATAGCGTTATTTACGAACAAGGGTTGTGAGATGGGGCCTACATCGTCCTTACCCGAGATAATTAAGTTTTTGTGAGTTGGTAAGTCTGTGAGTTTACTGAATCATTTTATCATTTGAATCATGAAAATATTCGTAAAATATTCATAAAACTTACACACTCACAAAAAACGTATGAGCTTTGAGCTCTCAAAGTGAAGAACGTATCTTTAAACTGACTTTTCTAACGGTTAAGCCACCATTGGTGAGATTGAATCAGGGGTACCCAACGACAATTTTCTCTCAGATCCTTTGAAACGTTATTTTAAGCATTCTGGAGTGGCTTTAAAGCTCTATAGGTTCATTTTAGGTAGCGCTATAATATTTTTATCTGTTCGGTCATTTTAGGGGAACTTGAGTCTTTTCGAAATTAGTAGGCCATTTTTGTCCATTTCCCGAAAACCTTAGGTCTTATTTCCTTTCCAAAAATCTTAGCTGACCTTTTTTCGGTACCCGAAACAACATTTTGATCAATCCGAAAACACTAGGCCTTAAATTTCCCATATCCCGAAAGTTCGTGGTGAAAATTCCCTTTAGAAAATTGTAGGGTATAAAGGGCTTCCGAACAGATAATTTACCGAAACGATCCGTCGGGTGCCCCTGTTGAATACAATATTTGGATTCAGCCATTTGCTAAGAAATGTTGGGAACAAAAAAAATCAATGTATTCTACGATACATAGTGTTTTGTTGTTATCAGAATACACCTCATCGTTCTGTGTCGGCGTGTACCTCTGGCTTAATTAATTAAGAGACCTACGGCCATTTGTTCTGCGTTGTTCCATTTTTCCAATGAAGACACAATAATGGCCTTGATTCATGTTTAATTATATTACAATTACAGGTAAACGTTACTGCGTTGCAGTTAAGATTAACTTTGTGAGGGCCATTCAAACTACGTGCAGTTGTAAACTGAAGTTATTTTGTAAGCCAATAGAAATCTGAGATATTTGTGAATTTCACTCAAGATTGTGCGCACATTGCTTTGAGGAAAAGCAAGGTCGATTGCATTCGATTATGATTGCAGTAAAGCTAGTATCGTGCTTTGCGAAGCAATATTTAATAAAGTCAATCAAAATAGCTGTGAATGTTGTGCACGTTTGATTTGAATATATAATTGTTATCATTTGTTTATGACGCAAACGTTTCCGTCCGTTTAAAGCTATTTTAAGTAACGTTGTCGGGTTTGAACCCTCAAGATTACGCCACAAGACCGAAAGGTTAGTGGCAAGGTAGCTATAAGTCTTTTGCTGTCATTTCACAGTTTTCAGTGCGATAGAATGATGGCATTAACATGCAAATCTGTGAGTTATTCTCTGCAGGGGCTTGCCACAGAGGAGTATTGGTAAATTTATCAAGCACTCGCACCAAATTGCGGTGTTGTCGCATAGGCTTATCTGGCCACACGTTAATTGAAATAGTTGTACATATGTCCTCTTCATTGTTAAATTTAAAAGTGTCCCAGAAGATAAATTTCACTACAGCTTTCGAATAAAGTTATTCGCATCATCAAGCATGCGTGGTAAAGGTTTTGAAAAGGCCTCCCAATCATTTCAACTGAAATTCCGCTCACGTTGACCACAACTTCAAGAAAATTCACAAAGATTTCCGCACAGCTCCTACATTAATTATGTATACATTTTGCGACTCAAACTCTATATTCATGCTTGATCTTTGGTAAGAGGTGTGGACGGAAATTTTTCCGAAAATTCTTATACGAACGATCACAGGGATTGGATCATGACTCTTAAAATAACTGTTACTACAACTGTAGGATATTATAATTGAATTAAAGTTTCTTGTACAAAAAAACTGAAACCGCAGGAAAAGTGAAAAGTATATTTAAGACTATCAAAATGATTCTCCTCTTTAATCTTCTTGGAGATATACTTATTGTTTAGAACTTCTTATTTGAAAAAACGGTTTTACCGTCTAAAAGGAGAAAATTTGGAAGGTGCTAGACAGTGCATACTTAAGGAACCCGTAATATAATTGTTCATTCCATTAAAGCTCCTACTTAATAATTAAAATTATTAAAAGCAACTAACCTCCAAATGCAAGCGGTGTAGTAGCGAATAACAGCAGGAAAAGTCCTTTAACAGCCATTGTAGGAGATAAACAGTAAAATAATAGCCTGCGATTTCGCTCTTACGTCTATTCGAGTAAAAGCGGAATAAATCACAGCTGTAGGTATGCAAATTCGATTTATGTTTCGAAAGCAATAATAGATAAGTCAAGAAACAAGTCAAGCATAAAACCTTAGTCATGCATGTAAACATCTTAATTTTAAACATTTTGAGCTGCTCTTAAAAGCACCGTTTCTCATGTAATTTCTCAAAAATATGAATTCAAAGAAGTTTCAGTAGACTTTCACCCTTCAAAAGTTTTTTTTTCACTGGACCCTGATAACCTACAGCTGCATTGTTATTTAGGGTTGGGAGCATTGTTCGGTTGTTTGTTTTTTTGTCTTCTCAACCAACCATGCAAGACGTTGGAAATTAAAAGGTGTAGGTCGCCCACGCATTTTAATACTGCAATATGAAAAGAGTGCTCTGAAGTCGAAATCACGCATGCCTTTGGGTGCATCAATTCCAGCCACAGCGACTCCCGATAACTCGAACCTGCAACGGAAATTGAGTTAGAAATTCGAGTTAGAACAAATGACTGGAAATAAGGAAAAAAAAAAAGAAAAAAAAAAAAGGTGTTTACTGCGTCTTTCTATCTACACAGTGTACATTTTAATCACATTTAATTGTAGAGAAGTCGGGTGAAAATGGAACAATATTTCTAAATTTTAAATCAAAACGTAACCGAACCAAAAAACAAAACTAATCAAGGCAGCCGATAAGCAATGCGAACTTAATTTGCAGGTTTTAAAGAACAACGTCGGGCTACTGCTACAGAGTTCATGCGATTTACTTTTTCAAGTCCTGACGTCCTGACGCTTTTTAACTAATCTATTGATATCGATTATCCTTGTAAGTTTTCGAAGGAGAAGGAATTAAGCAGCAAATCTTGATGAAGATACAATACACTGTAGTTAAATGTACTCTAAACCAGCGAAATCTGAACTGGACTGACACGGTATAATGCAAGAAAACACTGAAAGAATACATTGCTGATTAAAAAAAAATTCAATGTTTTGGACTACAGTACTGCTTGTTTTGACGTTTTACGTCTTGACAAACATGGTTCGAATTGACGAGGGTAAAATTATATAGAAAATGACCTGAAGGGAAACCAAATTTGGTTCCAGTTAGCAGGTGGTTCTAGTTATCGAGGGTTTGAGTTATCGGGAGTTGACCTTGTACTCCTTTTCGGTCCAGGAATAACAATCTCTCACACGCGCCGTGTGATTGGTCAATAAATAAAACGAGGATCCGTAATTTACAGTACCCTCTTGATGTGCGGAGCGCCCCATCAGTTGAGACTTTTAAAGTAAGGCTCAAAACGTTTTTATTTAATAATGAACTTTAATATCTTGTCATTCAGTATGTATGTCATAAATTTATTTTGTGTAAGTACTTTTATTAAATTTGCTTTTGCTTTTATTTAAATTTGATATTGTATTTCTTAAATTGTTGTACATTGTAAGAGCATTGAGATTTAAAAATATATTATTATTATTATTATTATTATTATTATTATTATCATAGGGATTTTGGAATGTTCACATTTTAGTGTATGATATATATCAGATGCAAATATTTCCTTTATTTTTCAACACAGATTGAATATATTTGTTTTTTCTTTTAATAAATATTTGAAAGCTTCACGTTGAACATGTTTATCATTATATCACAAGAATTTGAATACGGGAATTTTATATTTGCTGAAAAGGTACATAAATTTTAGGAGTGCATAGGGTTGTGTTAAGAGTTGGTCATTTTAATTATTATATAATATTATATTATAATATATTATAATATATAATATATTATTATTATTATTATTATTATTATTATTATTATTATTATTATCTCTGAGGTTAATCGGCGCACGAGAAATGAAACTATGTTGAAATTTAACGGGCCCTTCAGTGAAACACAGCCTGAAAAATTGACCAATCACACCACACTAATTGAGAGATATAATAAAAAATATTTTAGTTCCACCCCCCCCCCCCCCCGTCAAAAAAAAAAAAAAAAAAAAAAAAAAAAAAAAAAAAAAAAAAGAACAATTCCACCTAATCCGACACATGCATGAATCCGTTCTGGGATTTCCATGTGTATAACTCACTCTGAAGACATGTTTTGCTGCCTTTGCAATTTGCATTTTATATTCCCTTTGCCATGTGACCGACAGCGCGTTTCGAAGAGGAGAAAAGGTGTTCAAATGATCTTGAACATATGGCTCAAACCTGCCGTCACACTAACTGGAAGAATGTAATGAATGACAGCGTGTTTATGAAGGAAAGGGAACCAATACCCGATGTTTAATTAAGGTTTGATTCTATGATAAACTATCTTCAAAATGCGACATTTGTATCAATGGTCAAAATTAAATTCTGTTTATTGTCGGTTGACTATCAAAGTTGACAGAAACCAAGATCGAACCGTTGAAATATTTTAGCATGAACCTGAGTGGACGACCTTTTCAGCACCAAAAGGGTAAAAATGAGTCAGGCTGTCGCATGCAAATTATACAATTATACAATCAGATTGCAACTTTGCCTTATTGGTGTTTACATGATACCGGCGCGACTTTCATTCCGGTACGAGTTCACTCCGGTTTTCTCTTGTGGTTCTGTATTCGTTTACATGACACCCGCCAGAAACGGACACCGGAGCGAGTCATACCGGTGCGAGTTCACTCTTGTCATTTAACCGGAGCGGGATCAGATTATCAGTCCGGTAAGAAAACTCATCCCGATGTCGTGAAAACGCGGTACTACTGTTCGTTCCGCCATAAAATCACTCTCCCAGGAGTGTGGAACGGGTAGCGCATGCGTAATCTTAAATATCAAATCCAAAGTGGAGTCACAGTCACGTCAGATCTCTTTCACTAGTACCAGGATACCATATACATAAGCGTAAGGAATCAAATGTACAATGGTCATCCATCATGTATTGTTGTTTTATGCTTTGTTCACAAATGCAATTTAATCTTTTTGGCAAAACATTTCAAATAAAAAAAGACCTCACTAGATATAACTGCAATGAAAGCAAAATTTTAATCAATAGATTAGAAAAAAAAATAATAAAAGCGAGGTATTTTTTGGCGAATAAGTACTATCCTACGGGGCATTTTCGCCGGATAGACGTTCATGCCTGATGAAGTCTCTCTCCGGACAAACGCTACCGCGTCACGTGATCAATTAAAGCCAATCAAACAAGGAGTTAGTGGTGAATAGTGACAGTTTACTAGTTTGGTTTGCGACTGTGGCAGAGATATATATTAGAAAAGAATATCATCCCTTTCAATTACTGCCTGAAAAACTGGAGATTATTCAATATTGTCACCCTTAACGCCAGCTATTTGCAGAACAAATGCAGGATAGAAGCCTTGTGTTTACTTTCCCCAAAATTCGGGGGAAAATTTGCGCACGCCAAATCGGGAAATCCAGGACTCAATAACAACAACATCAACAACAGTAAATATGAATTTGTATTGCGCAAATTTCATAAATGTTCAAATGCGCATAACAATAATAGATAAAAATCCTACTACAACTCTATGATAAGATGAAGAAAAAATATCATATTAGCAACTAAAGATAAAATCTACAAAATACAAAGCTATGATAAATATGCTAAACGAAAAAGGTGCGATTTCGTTTTTTTCCCCACCGGGGTTTAGCCCCATATGGAGGGTGTGGTTAAATCCTAGCAGCAAAACTATTTCGGTGCTCATATGTCTTCGGTCAAACTTCGATCGCGGAAACACAAAAAATCAGAGTTAACGGGCTACCTAGGTTCTGATTATTTGGGGACTACGAGCGGACTTGGTGTCATAATAACTGAGAAAGTCCATAGTAGCAGGTGTAATTTTCACTAATTCGCGTTCGACGGGACTTGAAGTCCTGCCCGTAATAACGAGGTGTCTGCAAGGCGGAAGTGGACGGATTGTATTTTGAAGATAGATTAAAGGCTAGTTATGGCCTAATTTGACAAAGAACATAAGTGAGAGGAAGAAAACCGGGCCTCCTCATAAAAATCCGTGCCAATGTACGGAAACAAATACTAACAATGACAAACTTGCATAAACTGGGCCGAATTTCACCCCGTCCTGCACCAACAGAAAAAGCAAACGGCCGACAAACAGATATTCTTCTTCTCGGTATTGAACTTGATCTAGCTTGCAATGGAGGCTCTTGCGGGAGGATATATTGAAAAATTATTTGCTTGCGAATAGATTTCTCCTCTTAAGCCTCGTGTGTAAGATCCGTTCCATTTCAATACTGAGAATACGAATACAGCCTCTTGTAACGTGTAAATTGGCCCATGCGATTGAACGTACTAATCGAGCTAATAAATTGGTACGTGTAAATTACCCTTAAAACATAGATTACCATTTTTTCTCTAGACTTTTGGGCCAGTTATTTAAACAGAGTCTGACTTTTTAGGCTGCGGCTTAAGACAATCAGTGGCCGGTCCTCCAATCTGTTCATAAGTGGTTTATTTGATGAAGATAAATAGTTTTCTAGTCTGGGATGCAAGCCTTCTTGTTACCGTCAGCAGCAGACAATGTTTAAATATGACTGTTGGCAAAATTGAAAAATGGCTTAAAACGGGGTTTTGTCAAACACCATCTAAACTGTCTTTTTATAACCGACCCTTAGTTGTTCCTTTCACTAGAAGGATATTAAGTCCTCACTCTAGTACTCCAAAAGTAAATATCCATAATGTATTTTGTGTTGGTTCAGCAACTACGATCCCATTCGTCTTTCACGCCATCTTTTCATATAACTCTTGGTAAAGGGTTTGGCGGCTTAATTCCAAAGGCTGATAACGAGGATCACCGGTGTTCTTTTCATATTTGTCATCCTTGCTTGGAGGAACGTTATGAAAAATATCATTCTGGCCAGAACTGGGTATGTCAACGGGGACTTCATATGCTTCCTGCTCGTCGCTTTCCTTTCCTGAATGAAGTTGTGTCTTGTTGCTGAAACTTGCCTGATCAACCAGTTCTGTAGTTTGGTTGTTCATCTCTTTGTTATCATCTTCATAAGAAATAACATCAGTGTAGTTTTCATTCTGGTCAGAGCTTGGCATGTCAACCGGGACTTCATATGCAGGCTGCTCCTCACTTCCGGCTGGCCTGTAATCGGAAGTTTGAATTGAACTGGCAAGCTCTTCATGAAGTTGTGTCTTGTTGCTAATACTTGCAACGTCAACTGGCTCTGTAGATGGGCTGTTCATATCGGGTATCTCTGTGTTATCAGCTTCACGTGGAATAATTTCAATATAGTCATCATTCTGGCCAGAACTAGGCATGTCAACTGGGACTTCATATGCGGCTTGGTTGTCCATTACTTTCCTATTATCAGACGCTTGGTTTGAACTGGTGAGTTCGTCATGCAGCTGTATGGCGTTGTTATAACTAGCATGATTAACTGGTTCTGTGGACGCATTGCTCATGTCAGACATCTCATTGTCCTCATTCTTCCTTGGAAGAACGTCATCATAATTATTACCCGAAAGTACGTCATCTATGACATCATACACGGCCTGATCACTTGAACACGTGGTAATGGCAGACATCTCAATATTTGTTGGTATCTCTGTTAAATATGATAAAAGGAGAAAAGGACGTAAAGAATAAATAAATAAATAAATAAATAAATTAATTAATTGATTGAAATCTCACAGTCTTGTAGAACCGCAAAGCACTGAAGTGTAAAAATTATATCTGTATTCTTAGGTAGTTAATATCAAAAGCTGAAGTGCTCGTAAATTTGCTAGCTTCTAGCTAATGAGAATAATTAATGACATTATAAGAGGTTTAAAGGCCATTTTATGGAGGTATCCGAACTTTCCAAAATTTTGTTGGCAGAACGAACATGCCAAGGTTTTCTTAACCTCTTGATTGGAGGAAGGAGCAGGTCAAATTCAGTGGAAGAAAATACTCTGCAAGTTCCTTCTTTGGGCCCACGGTTTGCTATTTTTATCGATCTGTATTCGTGTGATTTTCAAGCGGTAGAAAGCTTCATAGTGCATGTGAATCAATTATTCAATAATTGATGCCTAACTTTTGGCTTAATTGTTGTTAGTTTGCTCCTGTAGTAAACTTCTATTTTCTCTTAATTACATGTATAAAACAATCAACTTTTCTCGTTTTGTCTGTTTTGTACGCTAAGAAACAGGTGAATTGTTTGTTTTTTTTACTTATGGGTGAATGTTTTTACTCTGGCCCGGGCTGACTGTTTTACGAAGTGCCGCCATAATTTTAAGAAAATTTTGCCTTCTATGTTATAAACACGTAATCGCAATGAGTCCACGTAAAAGTAAGGATAAGGTTCCATTTGTATGTTCAAATTGCCAAAACTCTGAAAATACGCGTGAAAAATATTCCTTAATTCCTACTCGGCATCATGTGATTACATATACAAAAATGATTTTCAAAGCAAAAATCAATCATGAAGTGAAATGTTTTTTAAAAGTTAATTTAACATGCTAACACGTGTGAAAAAAAAATATATACATTCTTAACAACTACCAAAGTAACAAAACAGAAAAAAAACAGATCGGATCGAACGGACCAACGTTCGATCGGATCAGAAAGGACTGGGGCCAAGCTTGCTTTTCAACATAGCGACCGGTGGTAGATTTCTCCGTGAGACTTCACAATAAGTAGGGATCGGGCCCTGTTCGTTTCTTCTGTTTGCATTGGTGTCGGCTCTTCCTAATGACCTAGCTTGGGCCTTTTGATTTCCAATGGAAATGAAACGGAAAAAAGAAGGAAAGGAAAAGTGGGTAGATTTCGAGGCACGAGTGGGCATGAAGCGATTGGGTGGAGGTGAGGAGAAAGAGGGAGCGAATGTTAAGTCAATGCCGAACAACAGTTTGGTGCAACGTTTGTCCAGCACCACTTCGGTGACTATGATAACCTCACAATTGAAAATGTTAAAAAAAAGCCCGCGAGAAGCATTATCAGGCCCCAGAGTGTAATTGGCGAGATTCTGGCATCAGATGGGGAGGGGGGAATTCCTGCACCAAGCTTGGGCAGATCAAAAACTAAAATGCTTCCTTTATTTGTTTTCTTCCACCAAAGTCCGCTGTTGTCTCCCTAGAAAAAGGACAGTTATTGCTTGGGGACAATTTTGTACCAGTGAGGTGAAAACGTTTAAAAATTCTCCTGCCTTGCTTTCATTTGTTTTCCCCAAGTCAGTGTCAGTGACTGACCTTCTGAGAGCTGGTAAACTCGTCAGCCACCAGCAACAAACATGACGGTATTAGATCTGGAGAGTTTTGATGTCGCAGAAACGAAGTGGGTTCAAAGTGGTTTACACTCGAAATTGAAGGAACACGATTTTTGCATGGAGAATTTAGGGATGCATTTCGTGCCACTGCCACTGGAAAGATGTTGCACCAACCACATAGGTGATAAAACAGTAGCCGGAGAAAGCAGCTAAGGAAATCAATGAGATCTGGATTTGTCACTAGAAGTTCACACAAAAAGGAAGTGCAAATGAATGCGGTTGCAAGGCATCTAACAAAACGATTTGCTAAAAATGTACCACTTGAACTTGATGGTACATTTAAGAATGCCAACTGAAGTGGTTTTTTTTTTGTACAAACTAGTTCCTTTGAAGAGTTTTAGCAATGCAAGGTGAATTTCAGAAATATGTAAACAGTAATGGTTTGTGCATCCCCTCCCCAGCAGAGAAATTTGATGATACATGTAGACGTGAATTGTGGTAATTTTTCCAGTTTCTATTCCTCTGTCAACTCTGAGGTTTTTCGGAAGCATCTTTGCTTCGGAAAGGTACCAAAGTTAAATCTTCTAATTGCCTATGAGTAAAAGATTTGAGTTCGAGTGGCACATAAACAAGAGGAGGATTTTGCGAGAAAACGCGTTCAGCCGCATATACCAAGAGAAAAGGTCGAATTTTTATAACAACACAGTTTATCATGCCCATCTTAGAAGGCTACCAATGCGGCATAAAGACCCTTCTGATGTAAAATGACCCTTCGGCGTTTTTTGTTTTTCGTTGTAGACTTCATTGTCTCTAGTCCTTCAGGATTCAATTCAGCAATCATGTTGTAAACAAAATAACGTGGTTCATTGCTCTGTAACTTAATAGTCGTCTCGGTCCCTCTATTTCGTTCTGTATCTCATCAGACACTACTCCAATTATATTGCGAAAATGTCGCTGCATAAAATCAAGAACTTCTGATCCCTTTGAATTTTAGCTTGGAGACGACGGGCCGAGAAGAGACCCTGGAAACAAAGTTGCCCCAAACCCCGGGAACAACTCACCAATTCCTGTTCTACGGTGAAGGTGAGAGACTGTTCCGCTGCCATGTGATTTGGAATTCAATCCAATCCCCTCTTCTTCACTACTTCTATCCTTATTCTGTCGACGATGATAATAGAAAATACCAGCTGCAACAGCCGCCACTATAAATAGTGGGACTAGTATTCCCACCAAGATTGCTCCTGTGTGGTCCTTATGGGTTGTAAATGTAATAAATCCTTCATTTTCGTAGTCACCGTCTTTGTTAAAAGATCGTTGAAAGACAGCGTAGTCAGTGTTATCGTCTAGCTTTCCATTCAGATACCTTTCGACCGCTGAAAAAAAAGCAACATAAACAACAGTTTTAGAAAAAAGAAAGCTAGTTAACTAATTTTCGAAAATACAATTCTAGCCGAGAATTGACTTAGTTCATAGCCAACTTACGAGGCAAAGCTCTTCGCTTTCTTTTAGCTTCCGTAAAAATCCCATCTCGTGAGTAGTACTTTCCATCTCCAACAACGAATGTTGTTCCTGCATCCCCTTTGGAAAACTCAGCCGTAATATAAGGCTCGCCCTCTTTTTGATTATCGTAAGTTCGTGTGACGGTTTCATATGTGGTATCAGCAGGATTTCCTGGATTTTGATCTTTCTTTAATGGCGTTACAATCACTTGAAAGAAACTGTGGATGGAATAACAACATCAGTGGCCAAGAAATTCATAAGTTTCTTATTCGGGTTTAGGAATAACAGTACATCCCAGATGCCAATTCCCACCAAAACGTTTCAAAAGGTTTAGACGGTTGCTTCGTCACCTGCCATACGGTCCGCGCGTCCGAAATTTAAATCAACCAATCAGATTTCAGCAACGGGTCAAACTTAGTTTTCATACGTCATTGATATCTGCGCTCTGTGATTGGTTGTGCTAAGCAAGAGAAATTACATGAAGTGCTTATTGAAAGCACAGGAAAAATATCTAGCATGGCCTGAAGTTTTGTTTTCTGTTTGGTCGTTTTGATTTTACCAAGTTCGCGACGTAGCACGGCGGCTATAAGTATTGATCGATTTACTGCGTCGTTTTGTTTTCGGTTGAATGACCAGTATATAGCGATCTTCGCGCGTGAGGTTCACAGTGAAGACTCCGACGCTTTGGCCGACTGGACTCGAATTCCCTCTCCCGATAATTCGCGCAACTTTGCCAAGCATTGGATCCATTGCTACTCTGGAGATCGTCCAATTTATGGACAGCTTTGCATTCTGGTTTTGAAATATGCCAACGTGGTCTGGCTGTTTTTCAAATTGTTCTTACATTTCGGAGAGACTGATCTCGCCCGGTGGGAACTGTAATGTTAGGGATTATAAATCTTTGAGAGTTTGCCGCATCCTCTCCTTTGCAATCCTCCTGGAGCACTCGTAGTTTGAATCTCAAGAAGGCACTTAAAGTGTGCGGCTATTGTCAGTGTCTGTAAAATGTTGAAACGTAGACCAGCAATAGCTCGGAACGGAATAAGAAGTCTATACTGATCAACTGTGGACTGGACTCTTCGCTCACCGACCAACATATTTGATTTCATTATAATTTAAATAATTTCATTAATTAACTTACTAACTTTATGGCTAGTTTTATTGTCATTTACTGTCCCTTCATTTTTTGTTGTGGTAATTGGTGATCTGTCTCAGTATGAGGTGCTTTTACGCTAAAATTTTACAGATCATCCTCATGGCTATTTTAGATATTTTTTACTTAATATTTACCGATTTGTGTCATTAAATTGTTATAAATAAAGAAAATATATAAATTGAATAACATTGTTTAATGTATTGCCAGCCAGATCCATCACCCCTTAGACAGGGTGTGTGGATGGGAGAGTGTCAAATGTTAACTGTCTTTAAGTTGCTAGATTGATTAGAAAGTTTTTGCTTAGCATTTATGCAGAGGGGAGAGGGGGGTTGGCTTTGTTTAAAAACAACTGCATTGAAAATAAAATGTTTGCAGTTGGTGGAACCCCAAACAGGAGATTGAAAGGGGGAAATAGACCCCCCACATTTGTGCGAGAGTAAGAATTTATGGACGCCAAACATCAGACACTTTTATCAAGTTAGTGAATGCCATGAGCAAGCGGTTGACGGTACAATTTTTGTAGGGCGAGTTTGAGATAGGGTAAAAGAGAAACAACAAAATTAAAAAGCCATTCAAAATATTAGAAGGAAATAGTTCAATTTTTATTAACCGATTGAATAATGAAGAAATGCCGTAAATAGCCTAATTTAAGTTTTTTTATTATTGTTATTTTTTCTTGGTTCTTGTTGACTTTGTTTTCAGGGTGTTTTTTCTCTTTCTTAGTTATATGGAGCTGTCAATTTAGACCCAGGGCCTGTTACTTCCCTCTGTCATACCCCTCCTTCTTTTGTACTTGTTTTGCATTTGTTGTTGTTTTTTTTCTGTATATTTTGTTAGCTTCTGTGGCAATTCAATAAAATTAAGCAAAACTAAATAAAAGAAGAATGACTTTGGCAATTACAAGAGACTCGAAACAGTAGATGCAACACAGTAAATAGCCAAACATAAAAAGATCCCATACGATTGATAACATCTACAGTATATTTTATTGAATGAGGGATGGTAAACAGGGAGCATGTGGAGAAAGCTGCAATCAGTTGGGAGGCGGAAATAATGAGGTTGATGTGAATATTGGCTATGAGATGAATGTGTTAGCTGTCTTAGCTGTTTCTAAGTAGCTTTTGTGGATAAGTACTGCAGGATATATCCTTGCAAAATCCCATCAAGGATTGCGCATCATGATGTAGTGATTGTTAGAAATTTGGCATTAGCTTATCACATCCACAGTTGTAGCATGGGTTGTTCCTTGTGCATTGAGTTTCAAACATTTGATAAAAAATAATGAAGCGCCAATAGTTGTCTGGACATGTAAGATTGATAACAATTGCTGAACACTTATACTAATATCAGTTAATATAATATGGTTTTCTTTAGTGTTGCCTTAAATAATGAGGAACAGGAAATCCGTTCAAAAACTCTGGGTCAAGAGGAACATATAATAATTGATGGGATTTAGAATTTTTAAATTAATTATTCTTGATTTTTGAACAATCTGCAGTTTTATGAAGTCTAATTTTAGGGGTATAGAATGGTCCTTGAAAAATAATGGATCTCGGCAAATTTTCGGCGAGTCTCGAAATCTCGGCGTCTTAAACTGGATTCTCGGAATCTCGAGCTCGTAAAAAATAAAGCGGGTCTCGGAATCTCGCATTTTGAAATTTAAATCTCGGAGTCTTGCAAAGCAAGCGAAAGTTAAGTCTGAATAGGCCTTATCACGGTTTTCGACGCCATTTTGTCGAGTACACTCTGCTTTTTTTTTTTTATAAGAACGTCTAATTTTGGAGCTGAGGCTGAACGTTCTTACATTTTATTGCGATTTGAGGCTGAAAACGTTCTTAAGATGTTCTTAAATTACATGGTATACACTACATGTATTTCAGTAAATCAATGAGGACGTGACCAGGAAACCTATCAAAGTACATTGCCTGTAGAGATATGGTGTCAAGAACTGCTGATTGTGACAAACCGAGATGTGTGTCACCATTGTTAATGTTCAGTACAAAACATGCCCTTAAGTATTTTGGTTAATTTCCATTTGTTACCTTGATTTTATATACAGATTAGCAAAATAAAAACATTCTTAATCGAATTTCAGCCTGGGGAATGTTCTTAATACGTTCTTAAAATTTTGGTGAATCTCAGCCTCGACGTTCTTATAAAAAAAGGTTCTTATAAAAAAAACAGAGTGTAGGCAAACAGGCTTGAAATAACAGTGTTTGTATGGAAATTCGATGTCAAATAATTTTCACATTACATCGCTTCTGAAAAATTCATCAATTGGAAACTTTTGGCACTAGGAAAAGGATTTAAAGAAAAAAATTGGAGGGATGTAGCTGTGCCAGAAAGCGTCCAGTCATGTGTTGAACTTTCCATACCGATTTCCTTGTATTTTTTTCCCGCGAACTTTTTTTAGTAGCAGTTCACGGCTGGTTCGCTATACAGACAAATGTATGGAAAGTTCAAAACACGACTGGACGCTTTCTGGCACAGCTACATCCCTCCAATTTTTTCTTAAAATCGTTTTCCTAGTGCTAAAAAGTTGCAATTCATGAATTTTTCAGAAGCGATGTTTTATGAAAATTATTTGACAGCGGATTTCCATACAAACACTGTTATTTCAAGCCTGTTTGCCTACTCGTCAAAATGGCGTCGAAAACCGTGATAAGGCCTATTAACCGTCCTAAAACAACAAAGAATAATCTTGAAAAACTGCTCAACTGCACAATCGCTTCTGCAGCTTCTGTGAAACATGTAGGCTTGAATAAATTCTGCTCGTAAATTGCCATATTATGCTTTCCGGCAGTGTTAGTAAAAAACACTTTCTGCGTTTTTTGCGTTCACAGCCTCTCGCGCTCTTGATAGTTTCTAGTTTTAGTCTCGAGCTCGGATTTGAAAAACATAGTTAAGTCTCGATCTCGAAGTTTAAATAAAGGTCTCGGCGGGTCTCGGATTTGACCATTCTATACCCCTAATTGTCTGACAAGTGTGTAAAGTTTTAATAATAAGGGAAATAATGCGAATTTGGGGCTTAAACTTATTACTGTTTTGAATCGGGGTTTGGATTATCTTCATAAATCTGAATAACAAGAACAGGAATCAAGTCTAAATTTATAGGTGAAATGTCTAAATGTAAATAGGTGAAATTTCAACAAATTGTAACTACAACTAGCAGGAGAGTGGTTTGAAAGTCTGGCCGGCCTAGATTAGCACTCACTACCTGCGGGCCAGTTCACTACCTTGTTCTTCTTGCATGATTGGATTTTTGAATCTGAACTTGAATTTCAGAGCAAGAGGTAGATATTTATAACATTTTAGCAAATATTAGAGGTACATGCTGTGCGAACTCAGTTCCCAAATCTGGCCTGGAGATGTCTGTTGTGGGGACTCAGATTCTCAGCTAAAAAAGATACTGACGGCTTACTCGCTGATAACTCACAACAAGCTCGGGGCAGGGATTCGAAAAAGGTGAGTAATGCATGGTATCAACCATTTCAACCAAATGAAAAATAGAAATTGAAACTTTTTCGCGGATACATCATAAAGCCGCAAACTGAATTTAATAAAAGTCATGCGTATACAATCGTGTATTTTATTCTGTATACTTGTATACATATTTATTAATTTATTTAGTGCTATATTTATTTAAACGCATAGTAAAACGCAAACTGGAGTACCTCATTTAAAAGCACTGCCCGCGTCGGACGGCCGCGCTTGTCAAGGTTTTTCGCTCTGCTTCTTTTTAACGCAGAGAGGTGTTATTCACTAAGTGAAGCTAAGTGGCTGTGTGGAAAGTTCCAGAATGCTGGGGAAAAGTATCTAGTGGTTTTCCCGTTTGCTTAAGGTTGGAGAAATGGGCCATTTTTGACAACTCTGGAGCGGCTGGAGCGGTGATAAACAACAAATTCGATAGTATTGTCATTTAGTCCGCAATGAAGTGTCACTTGCTGATGACGTATGATAACCAGTTTTGACTGCCGCGCGGACTGCGGGCTCAATCCCCGTATGGCAGGCACACCTTACTAAATATTACACACTACACATTCAAAATGCGCTTGGTTACAAGGAGGCCTGAATTTGAAGCCGGGGACTTAATAAGGTCCAGGCTCCCCCTAGCTTAAAATATGACAAAAACAGATTGACAAAAGGCAAAACTTACGATACGAGCTAAGTCTGTATTAATTTCTGCTTTAAAGCTGCAGAGCGCCTTGTTCAGACCAACATGGCTTAAAGATCAAATGGCCAATATTGATAAGGAAAAGATCTTTCTCTAACACCACGGCTCCAAAAATATATCTTTGTTCACAAACTGATATAAGGTTAAGAACCACATTACATAACTAACCTGACTTTTTTACCACTGCTTAAAGTTTCCTTGTTGTTAATCGGGATTGTTACTTCTGATGTGCCAACGCTGTCTTTAGGAGGTGGAGCAACCGTAGGTACAGCTGAAACAAACAGTATGTAAAACAAATAAGTACTCTCAAAACAGACGCTGATGTCTATTACTCCCTAATAGTCAACGAGCGCATGTGCTTTTTTTTTATGTAGACATAAATTTAAGAGTTTTTTTTCCAAAAAGAAATGTCTCCTTTCTCTGTATGCTAAAACAGTCAAACGAGGACTAACATTTACTAAGGACGTACCGCACTCAATGATCGATTATCAGCCTTCAACATTCCCAGTGACCAACTATTGGTAAAACTCGAAAGCTGATTGGAAACACAAATGCATGCTCATTTTCCAAAGACTACTTGAGAGCGCGTACCAGGAAAATTGCCGAAGTTACAAACCAAACTGGCTTGAAATAAACCATTCTTACGAATTCCTGTGTTGAATACATCGGCAACAGTTGGATGGGCAAAAAGAGGTTTAGTTTAATTTGATTGGCTCGTTCCGAGCATGCGCCTTCAAGTTGTACAGTCCTCTCTCTTTTCCCGCCACACCCCATTTTCGTCCCAAGAGTCCTCGCGGATTTTTATATTGTTGTTCAACCGCTGTCTTTCTCGATTTTTATCGACTTCGCGTGACAGTTGGTAAGGGATGAACTATCAACCTACAGAAGCTTCGAACTCGTCATCTACTCGCTCGTTAAATAGTCAATGGCGACTTAGGCAATTAGATTCACTGATTTCTACTTGGCCACATAAAGTGCCATTCATCGTGTCTACTAAAGTGAGAAGGTCTTTCAATGTTTAAATATAACGACTATTGGATGGCTTTCAATATTTTACTCACGGTCTGTTTGTGCCGGCACAGGGGGTGTACTCAATGGACCACTGCCCTTTGAAGTTGCAGCTCGAATCTGAAATAAATATTCAGCCTTCTGTCTGAGCCCATTAATAATTGCGCTTGAAGCAGGTGCTTCGACGTCAGTTGTTTTATTGCTCTCCCTCTCCACGTCCTTGTAGAGTATGGTGTATTGAATAATAATGCCATGTCTGAACTTCTCAGGGACTGGTTCCCATTTTACTAGGACGCTAGTGCTGTTAAGCACCTCCACATCCATATTTTCCGGGGACACGAAAGGTACTGGAAAAAAAAAGTAAAAGAAAACAATCGTCAAAAATCGGACCATCTGAACATAACCGACGAAACATCGAGATCATATTTTGGCACAAGTAAGACCGATACGAAGAACCTGTTACCCAGCAGCAACAATGCATTTGACAATTTGTGTTTGACATACACTTTGTGCAAATGCCTATTACAAACAAAATAAGTAAGTTGAAGCAAAAATCGCAACGGACAACGGAAAATGGAAAAACACGAGGGAGATGAAAGCTTACCAATGTTCTTTCTCAGGGAGCTGATAATACTTTAAAATGATTTAAAATACTGACATGAAGTAAACGAGACAAAACAGTATAAAGCGCAAAATATAGGAAGATGAAACGTACCTGAAAAAAATCAAACACAAATCAAAGGCGGTTGTAAAAGCCTCACTCGGTAACAAACAAACAAAAAAAACCAAGAAAGCGTATAAATCGGAATGTCCTGGAAGGGGGGTGGGGGGGGGGGGTACGATCTAAATGAAAAGTAATTCAATAAGAGTCAGAGTCAATGAATCAGCCAATCGGTCATTGCCCATCAAGATCACTTAACAGCTCCCTCTAATAACCCAAATTTGGAATCGGCCTTACAAACGTCGAGTTCCCCATCTTGACTTATGCTACACGGTCCCTGTAGGTCAGCTGCGATTCAAAATAAACCTGCGGAGGGCCTCAATGAAAGCATCAGTTTCTGACGAACTAGCAACTGAGCCAATGCGTACGCGGCAATGGTTCTGGAATGAATTACACCGCTTGAACTGCTAAATTACAAAGCTCTTGAGGAAGGACCTTGATTGGAAAAACAAACGGTCCCAGAAAACCAAGCTGATCATTAAGGGAACTAGCCGAAGACAATGTACCAGGCTTGGTCGGGGGTTTTGTTAGCGGGCACTACTTCAGTATAGCCCAAGAGCTCGACCGACAGGCAATCGCTTAAGGTCCAGATTTATAGCAGGGCTTGCTCGCTAGTCTTGAGGAAGTACAGTAAAGAAGTTTCCGACTATAGCTGGTAAATTTCGTAAGGTGAAAACCCCCTTCTTTCATTGACTCAGTCAACTGGTCAGCGAGCTTGATCTTCATTGTCACTTGCCGTCTGGGTAAGTATTTTGTTGGCGCAGCGAGGACATCAATATTACACTGTTCAATGTCATAACTTGGGTATTGTCTCTTCAACTCCCATCGCAGCTGGCTGTGCTTAGATGTCTTCTCCTCACTCTTCTTTCCGCGATTCTCCACCCACGGAAAACTCATCTCTATTGTGCAGACTTGCTTTCCTTTATGGTCCACAAACTGCGGGTCAACTCTGTTGGCCTTGACACAGGCATGTTCAGCGTACACCGGCACATCCCAGTGGGCTTGGGTATCAGATGATTCGTCTACTGGTTAAGGAGTTACTGGCGAGTGTCATAGGGCGACAGAGTCCACCAACTTCAGCTCTTTACACATCTCAAAAGAACAATACCTTAAGCGCAGCGTTGTGTCGGTGCAAATAGTTTGATTGAGCTAGGGCGGAACATCCCGATAGTACATGTGTGTGTGTGTGTGTGTGGTTCTGTAGCTTTTCCGCACATCCTACACGTCACACCCCCTGGTTGTTTCCTGTCTTGTATGAAGTATACACCCTGGTCGGTGTGAGCTGTTCGTAGAGCTCCATCACAATAGGTGCAGCAGTCCACTCGCTCAGCCAAGAAAAGCGTCCGTCTTTGCACAGCTCTTTGTCCTGCCATCGAGAAGAGAACTTCCACTTTTCTGCCCTGATGTTCTCTTGTAACTTCTCCATCATAGCGTTCTTCAGGTGCTTCTTAACCTTTGTCCTTTCGATCAATACCTATGGGTCCTGGTGCGAGTTACACGCTGGATCAGGATTCTTTAGGGTTAGACTTATCCCTAGCTCCTCCTGCATATTTGTGTGCCTCAGTAACCAGCGATGATCATCATGATCATCACCATCATCATCATCATCATCATCATCATCATCATCATCATCATCATCATCATCATCATCATCATCATCATTACTATAACTATTATTATTAAAAACTAGAAATGGAAACTACAAGCAGTCCTACATCTGAATACATTTACCGGAATTGCTTGTATCTACTTACTGTCTTCATCTGTTTGAACAACCCGAACTGGAGAACGTGGTCCACCGCCTTTAATTGTAGAAGCCAACACCTGAATGCTGTAATAGGTGTACTCGACAAGACCTGACAACGTTTCTTCACGTCTGGAAGAAGGTACTCGTGTTTCGTTTGTTTCCTGTTGGCCTTTCTCTGTCTCCCAGTAGAAGACGGTGTAGCTTACGATCTCACCGTGCTGCTTGTCAATTGGTACTATATCCCACTGGACTAAAACTGAAGTTGAACTGATTTTCTTTCCTGACACATTGTCTGGAGGAGCACCGGGTTCTGAACAAAGAAACAGAAGACACACGACATTAGCAATGACCAGTGATACAAGTTTTCGCCATGGACATAGAAAGACAGATACGCTGTCTATGTTTGATTGTCCGTTCAAAAGTTTAGCCACAAGTGTTAGCACAACAAAATATCAATAGTAATATCACTACTGCCACCACCACTACCACTGTAGCCGTTTTACATGGTTTAATTACTGCTACTGATACTACTACATTCATGTACACAGTTCTTGTCTTGTGCACATTTAGTAAATAAACCCCTTCAAGCGGCTGGTATATCAGAGGATACTTCCCGAGGCTCATGTATTGTACAAAACAGGAACAGTTGGCCGAGAAGCGAAGGTTTAAGAGCAACTGTGAAATTTTGAAGACAATCTTTCAGCCGAGGGCATTATTGTCAGATATAGCAGCAAGCCGAAAAGGGGTTCATATATTTTAGTTTATAGCCCTCCAATTAACTTCTGAAACGTGCACGTTTTACCATTGAAAAATATACACAGAACATTCAGTGATGGTTAAAGCGTGGTTGCCGGCAAACCAATCCAAGCTGACTAGCTAACTCGATTCTATTATACTGTGATAAGATTAGAGTAGTCAAGACCTCAGAATTTGAAGTTCTTACTTCATTTTGTCTTGTCCAAACAATCGGGTGACGGATATCAAATCAGACGACTGCCATCGGCTGTTATAACTAACTGTTTTGTCTTTTTCCACAGTAAAGTGCGCGCGTTTTATGTGGAGGGTTATAGACTAAATAATCCCTTTTCCAGCTCGCTTTATACCGGGGGATAATGCCTCGGCTTAAGGATTGTATTCGAATTAATTTCACTGTTGCTTTTGAACTGTTCAGTTTTCAGACGATGTCTCCAACTCGGGTAAGTATTATCCTCCATACAGTCTGTACCAAACGCCTGAAGGGGTGTATTAAAAAAAAATAACCGCTGTCCGACTTTAGACCACATGATGTGCTTCATTCAATAAGACCGCGTGGAAATTAACCAGTGGGTCATAATTTCTACTACCCAGATAGGTCTGTTTGAAAAAAGTTTACTTACGTGCTTGGTTTGTTAAAACAGTTATAGGGTCACTGTAATCACCAGGTCCCTTGATGGTAGACGCCAAAACACTGATATTGTACCTCTGATTCTTTATCAGACCAGTCAGGTTAGCCTCCATCACAGGAGTGTAAACTGTTGTAGTATTAATAGGTGCTTTCCCGCTTATTCCACCTACTGCTTGATACTTGACCGTGTAGCTTACTATGATACCGTTTTTGTCTGCAGCAGGAACCTCATCCCACGTAACCAGGATGCTTGTGGCAGTGGTGTCAACTGGTCTCAAATTTAGAGGAGAAGCACTCGGCCCTGAGGAAAGAATTAGGCAGTCAAAAGTGTCAGTAAATTTATCACGAACTTAAATTCCGTTAACCATTGATAGTTGACAACAGTAGGTTAAAGTATATACGAAACCAGTGGAGAGTATTTTTTTTTGGGCGCGCACTGAATGGCCCTACGAACTCCGGATAGTATGTTACACGCGCTCTGATTGGCCCCTTCAAACTACCGATAGTATGTTACACGCGCTCTGATTGGCTCTATGAACTCTGGATAGTATTTGCCATTCACGTTCTGGCATTTTCCCGGATTGCGTGGCAGGTGGACAAATTAATGGCCCTCGAAACATCACTGTTAACTGAAATGCAATCGAACGTTTGCATTTTTTTTTTCGGATTGGATAACACTTGTGCCGACAGATTCACTTTTTCAACAACATTTTAACTGTCCTTGTGCTGCTTCTATTTGCTGACCAACAGAAGGTTTTTCACTAGCACCAAAAGGTTTCATTTACCAAAATACCCAGGCAAAACAAACACAAAATATAGTGGCATAGATGTATTTGGCAATTATCTCGCAAGCCGACAAATAAGCTCATCATAGTAGCACAATCCCTGCAGACAGTTAAGCTCAGAAATGATCAATGCAGATATGTTTTTGCACAAAACTGGCACATTTTATGAGCAATTAAACGGTGAAAGATGTTCTTTACCTTCAAATGATTTGGCTCAGTCCCATCAGTTCCAAACTTGTGTAGAACTTACAAATAAAATGTTTCGTACAGATAAGAAACGCTATGATTCTATTCTATCCGGCCGCGGAGTCAAATTGGCCTTACAACACTCAGAATGGTATTTTGCTTCAATTTTGCTTCAATTATGTGCCAAGTTTTTCTACCCAATACGCTATAGCCTTTTAAAAGTACAATCTGAAAAGATCAGAAAAAATTATTGTTTAAGGTTAATCCTATAGTTTAATGACACAGCGTCGCCTGGTTATTTCAGTTGCCCAAATTCAAACGTTAAAAACTAAATTAAGAAACCGGGATTCAATAGATACCAGTGGCGCACGTTACGTCATTTTAAGTAACCATAGGGAACCACCTTAAATTAACAGTAGGCCTGCACCTTTAACTCAGAAGCTCTATTTTCACCGCACCTTGACCGCACCTTGGTAACGTGCAACTGCATTGTTTTTTATGACTAAGAGTATTGTTCTGTTGTTAGTTCTTTTGTTCTCTTGACCAATAATGTAGGACCTGGCAAACGGTGCAGCTAGCACTAAGTCAAGAGCCTTTTTTACCCAAGTAAACCCTGACAAATTGCAACCAACCAATAAACAAAATATTTCCCAGCTGGAAAAATTAACTAAGAAGCTAAACCACAGAAATCTACTTACTATCCTGGTCAGTTCTAACAACAAGAATAGGACTACTGTGCGGTCCATTTCCTTTCACTGTAGATGCAAACACCGTGATATTGTAGTTCACATATTCCTTTAGTCCGTTTATGATCTTTGGACGATCATTGGGCCCAGCAAAAACATTTCCATTGTGATTCTCTGTTTGTGTCTGGTAGGTAATGGTGTAACCTGTGATGATACCATTCTGCTGATCCGCTGGAACTTCATCCCACCAGACTAAGAGGCTGGTTGAGCTGGTCTTAAGTCCTCTTACATTTTGTGGAGCACCACCAGGTTCTAAATATTGAAATGAAAAGTTTGAGCCGGTTATTAAGGAAGATAATCCCTCCAGTAAGTTGAGTTAATTCTGTGACTTTTTGTGACTGACAACCTGTGTTTTGTCTATGTTTCCATAAATTATGAGCAAGCAAACTTTGTATAGCACATTTGTGGTACTTACGTTTTGGTGTGTTTTGTAGAGAAATATCACTTTTATACATCTTTATCAACCGTCCACACGAAGAAGCCTTTAAACATGCAATCACGTGCGATAATCTTGCGTATAAAAATCGCTCTCTGAGGCTCTTCTTTACAAAGTGCAATTTTAGTTGCAATGTAACATGTCACATAAGGACTATTTTTCAGACAGATGTCAAGATTTGTTAAAAGAGGGACTCTTTCTATCCCACACCGTAATAATTTTTTGTGAAAGTCCGATCTGAAAACGTCAGGAAAAGCATAATTCAATAACGGCACGTCACCTACTTATTTCAGTAGCTCTAACTGAGCTGCTGGAAAGAACAAAAATACAAGAAACCGGCAAACGAAAGATACCACTGACGTGCGCTACGTCATTACTGAGTAACCATATGGAGCTACCTTAAATTAAGCAGTAGGCCTACAGTAAGCTTTAACTGCAACCTCATACTGTAACCTGCATCTGCATTCTTTGTTTCCGGCTAGGAGCATTTTTTTCTTGTCCGTTGTTTTTTGTTCTCTCAAACAATAATGAAGGACAGTGAAAATGGTGGAGCTAGTCCATAATTAGTAGTAAAGTGAATCAACTAATTAAAATAAGATTTCCCTCTGAAAAAACTAACCAAGGAGCTTAAACGCAGAAATTAACTTACTATCCTGGTCTGTTCTAACAACGAGAACAGGACTACTGTGTGGTCCATCTCCTTTCACAGTAGATGCAAACACTGTGATACTGTAGTTCACATACTCCTTTAGTCCCGTTATGCTCTTTTCACGATCATTGGGCCCAACTGAAACATTTCCATTGTGATTCTCCGTTTGTGACTTGTAGGTAATGGTGTAACCTGTGATTACACCATTTTGTTGATCCTCTGGCACTTCATCCCACGAGGCTAAGATGCTGGTTGAGCTGGTGTTATATCCTCTCACATTTTGTGGAGCACCATCCGGTTCTGAAATAGAAATGAAGCGTTTGAGTTATTGGGGATGATGATGGATGCCTTCAATAAATTGAGTTAACTCTATGGTCTTTTTTGACTGACAACATTTGTTTTTGTTTATGTTTCCATAAAGATATCAGCTGCTTCAAATTTTGTATAGCACCTGCTTGGTACTTACGTTTTGGAGGATGTGTAGAGAAATATCACTTTTTTACATGATTATTTAACTTAATAATAATAATAATAATAATAATAATAATAATAATAATAATTTTTAATTGAAAATAATATAATCTTTATTAAAAATGACCAACGCTTTTAAAACACAACCCTATACACTCCTAAAAATTATGTACATTTTCAGCAAATATATAATTCTCGTTTTCAAATTCTTGTGGTATAAGGACATGTTCAACGTGAACCTTTAAAATATTTATAAAAAGAAAAAATGTATATGAATTCAATCTGCGTTGAAAAACAACGGAAATATTTGCTTCTGAAAGATATCAAACATTAAAATGTGAAAATTCCAAAACCCCTATTAATCCTAAATCCTACTTAAATTCTGGCTTGCGCACTTTCTGATCTACTCTTCTCTTTCTCCTGGTTCCTCTGAGACACAGCAAGGCTGATCGTAGAATGGCAAAGGATACCTTCACCCTTATCCAAAAAATGGTTGTAGCGTAGTCATCTCCTTTCTTTAACGCAAGTAGCTCTGCAAGGCAGCTATAATAATAATAATAATAATAATAATAATAATAATAATAATAATAATAATGATAATGATAATGATAATGATAATGATAATGATAATGATAATGATGATGTTCCTCCGTCATTTCCTTACTGTCATTTCCTTACTTTTCGTCATTTCCTTACAAGAAAATTGTCATTTCCTTACAGTAAGGAAATGACAGTGTCATTTCCTTACAAGAAAATTGTCATTTCCTTACAGTAAGGAAATGACAATGTCATTTCCTTACAAAAAAGTGTCATTTCCTTACCTCAATTTTGTCATTTCCTTACATGTAAGGAAATGACAGTTTCATTTCCTTACCACAAATTGCATTCTCCTTACATTGTCATTTCCTTACAGGAACATTTTTTCTTTTTGATGGGGAATCATTAATAAAGACACTAGTAGCAAAGACCTACCTGTTTGCAGTAACTTCTGACAAACATTATCTTCATTCAGTGCTTTTTGTCAAAATTATGGCCCGTTTCAAATCAACGATTGGTCAGCCTTCATCCAGTTAGATGCCTTTATTTACAATAGGTTTTCTCGTTCAGTTTTTGGCAAAAGTAAGAGCTGATATCATTATAGGCCCTGGCAATAAATATAGACTAATAGTAAAATACGTTGGATGTGATTATATCAGGGACACCCAACGGATCGTTTCGGTAAATTATCTGTTCGAAAGGCCCTTAATCCCCTACAATTTTCTGTAGGGAATTTTCACCTCGAACGTTCGTGATATAGGAAATTTAAGGCCTTATAAGTGTTTTCGGATTGATAAAAATGTCGTTTCGGATACCGAAAAAAAGGCCAGCTGAGATTTTCGGAAAGGAAATAAGACCTAAGGTTTTCGGAAAATGAACAAAAATGCCCTAGTAATTTCGAAAAGAATCAAGTTCCCCTAGAATGACCGAACAGATAAAAATATTATAGCGCGGCCTGAAATGAACTTACAGAGCTTTAAAGGTACTCCAGACAGCCTAAAATAGCGTTTCAAAGGATCTGAGAGAAAACTGTCGTTGGGTGCCCCTGATTATATTTTACACAATACAACTAAATAATAATTGCAAAGCTGTGCTTAAATGAAATCAACAAATTATGATAGTTAAATGGTTTTTTCCGCGCATTCAATTAATTGTTATAAAGGGCAATCTGAGGTGGATACTTTTCCTTGTCCTCCAAGAGAATGACATAATTTAGTAAAGCCAAGATAAGCCAATGAAACGTAATGCAAGCACGCTACTGGGGGCATTGCATATTGGCACTGTCGCAGTTGGAACCGAACACTCGGGCAGTTGAAAACCTTGCAATATTGGATACGCAAGTGTCTATACCCCAGTTCTCAGTGAAGGGTTTTGTTTTACTGAAACTGATAATAATAAATTTGGTAAAAAAGAGAAAGGCAGAGAGGTTGCAACTGATGTCACTGCGCTCACCAAGAAAAGAAAGAAAAAGAGCGACAAAGACGGCAATGTTGGTACGGAAACAGAATCTACCAACTGTTCTGAGAATTAGGAATCTAAGTCAAAGAGTTCCGAAGACGACCCTGAATACGACCCTGCTCAGGAAAAGTTTTTCGAAAAGGATCAAATAGACGTAGACGACATGCCCACATTCGGTTCAGATTCTGAGGGTGTTGAGGAAGAAGCAGCAAGCCGTAAAAGCGATGCTAAATGGGAGGACTAGCTATTACCAACAAGCCGAAATGCACCACAGTCTTCGAGGGAAATCCCTTGGCCAGTTCTATAGGTTCCAGCGTCATATTGCGGGTGGGGACACACCTGTCGCACAAGTACTTAACAACACGAGGCACGTCCATATTATACTCCAAAAGTTGGACTCACATGGAACAGGTTTGGATTGTCTAGCGCGGGACAAGTCCTTCGACACTTGGGACAAGTGGATCAGTCCAAGACTAAGAAAAAAAACCCTCAAAGGAACCACCATCAGGCTCTAATTCCGTTCCTTGGAGAGCTTTTCTAAGTGGGTCGAGGAATATAAGAATCCAATCGAAGACGAAGACGAGCAAAAAGATAGCAAACTGACAAAGAATGGGCTACTTTTTTGTCGCTGGTCCCTTGGGAGGCCTAAAACATGTCTCAGAGGACGTTTTCGGACACACTGATTCCATTGGAAGCTTTTAAAAGAATATTTTTCTTGCGTCCGAAAATCAACATTTTTCCAAAGGTTAGGACCAGGGTTTTTGGTCAAATATTACCAAATTTTAAGTCGGCATTTCTCATTTGTTTATGTTCCTAGGGATCTCGGTATATCATAAAGCTCCCCTGGGAATCTTTTTTAAGTGCAAATAACGCCCTGAAAAATACTTTTCTGTTTAACTCTCATCCTGACTTTATCTATTGAGGGCTATTTCTTTGTCCCTGGTTCCTAAAAAGTGTGTCAGGGGACGTTTTCGGGCACACTGATTCGATTGGAAGCCTTTAAAAGAATATTTGTATTGAGTCCAAAAATCGACTTTTTCCATGGGGTAGTTTCAGGGGTTTTTGGTCAAAAATTAGTCAGTTTTTAAGTTTGATCGTTTCTGTGATGTTTGAACTTTGTTAAAATAAAGAAGCATCTTTTTTTGCAAAGGTATTCTGACCCGTTGAATAGATGTCAGTTTTATTTAGATTTCATGTCTCCATCTTTAGGTCTTAGGGATTTTTTTATGTTTGCACCTTTAAGTGTACACCATTGTTCTCGTTAAATTTCATTTTGTTAAAACACATAGGGGTGAGCCCCAGTACTCAATACTGGCATCCTACTGTGGCTTCTATTCTAGGCACCTGTTAACCCTTTCTAGGCCGGGGGGGGGGGGGGGGGATTCTGCCCGCTTTGACCTTGAACCTTTATAACCTTTTTAACTTTTTTAATATGCAAGCAAACACCACCAAACTTAGGAACTATTTTGCAAACTTGCCTGGGAACAAATCAGTATGGTCGGTAAATGATCTTGACATTTGACGTTGCCATGGTAACCAAATTTTCACATTTTTTACAAAATTCTAGCTCCGCAATTGCTTGGAAGGATTATTTTTCAGAGAAGCATAGTAATTACGTTTACATCATTCCAGTAAACATAAAAAAACAGGACTTTTCAAAAAAAGTAAAACCTTCCTGTCCGTGATATTCTGAAAACTGTCATTTCCTTACCTAAATTGAGACCAATTTCGTTTGTAAAAAGATCAGAAATTAAAAAGAAGCCACGACATTGAAGCAAAGCTTGCGTCTCCTTCCGTGAATACTTATTATGGATGTCAACTCAAAGTTCTCTTTCACAGGGCAAAGATATCAACCAACACAGTAATTGTCATTTCCTTACAATTTTTACAGAAAGCACAGTTACCTTTCCCTCGTTGTGAAGCCATTCGTTTGTGACAAATGCTCCATTTCTTTGCATGGCCTTAAGTTGTGTATGTCTGGCTTTCAGCACCTACTATGGTGAATTTATATGATTTAAATCCAGCCCGGTGGAGGGATTTGTACTTTTGAGTTATTTTTGGTTGAAAATTGAACTCGCCTATAGTGCTTTGCAATGCGGGAGGATTGCACTAATGACAATTAAGTCTTATGTGTCAACGAATGTAGTATTAATAGGCAAGAACAAGTCTTACATTTATAGGTAGGTCCGAGTAGTTGAGTGCTTAATAAAAAAAAAGATACACGAATGTAAGGTTCCTCGAATTAAGAATAAAATTGTCATTTCCTTACCTTTAAAAACAAGAAAAAAATTGTCAAAAATTTGTAAAACGTGCGAAAGCGCTTATTTCTTAGCTGGCACTTTCATTCGTCCTAACCTTTCTAGAAAACAAGCGGGATTTGTTTATCATCCAATCTGCGGTTCATTTTGAAGAAGAAAACGATATTCTAGAAACTGTCATTTCCTTACCTATTGAACATTTCGTCTTAAAACTTTCATTACATCTATAATACTCGTGCCATTTACATGATAACCTCACGAAATGTAGCATACATTGATAGCTATTATGTCACAAAAGACCAGGCATTATCATCTATTTTTAGCCCTTCTAGAGCCATTTAACTCAAAAATGGCAATTCCGTCTTGAGGTTGACTTTGAAACCTGTACTAGACATTATACTTGCACTAGATTTTTTTTCCGTCAAAAGGTCGCTTTTCTGAAACATGGATGATAACGTGGGGAATACAAATGAAGCTGTGGGGAATGACTTTATCATCTGTTAGGCAAATTTGCAAAGTTCTAGCAATTTTTCTTCCTAGATTCCCCAATTTTCGTCATTTCCTTACCTTTTGGAAATTTCAATACGCCATTTCTCGGTGGCAGTAGAGGCAACATTGCTGTTCTTTTAGCACAGATAACATTGGCACCAGAAATTTGCTTTGTGAAAAAATTAGGGGTTTTCCATGTAAAATGCACATTTTACAAGCGATTTTATGATTATCATGAGAAAGGTAAGGACATGACTTTTCAGGAACATGATAATGATAATGATAATGATAATGATAATGATAATGATAATGATAATGATAATGATAATGATAATGATAATGATAATGATAATGATAATGATAATGATAATGATAATGATAATGATAATGATAATGATAATGATAATGATAATGATAATAATAATATTAATATTAACTTCCGCACGAAGAAGCCTTTTATCAATGACTTTTGATAATCTTGCAAATAAAAATCCATCTCTGAGGGTACTCTTCTTTACAAAGTGAAATTAGAGTAGCAATCTAACTATCACATACGAAGTATTTTTCAGACAGTTGTTGAGATTTGATAAAAGAGAAAATTTTTGTACCCCACACGCTATAGTTTTTTGAAAGTCCGATCTGACAACGTCTGGAAAAGCATAATTCAATAACGGCGCGTCTCCTGCTTATTTCAGTAACTCTAACTGAGACGGTGGAAAGAACAAAAATACAAGAAACCAGCAATCGATAGATACCACAGGCGCGCGCTACGTCATTACTGAGTAGCCGTTACATGGAACTACCTTAACTTAAGCAGTAGGCCAGCAGTAAGCTCTATTTTAACTGCACTCTTACTGACTGTAACCTGCATCTGCATTGTTTTTTAGGGCTAGGAGCATTGTTTTGTTGTCCGTTTTTTTTTTCTTTAACAATTATGTAGGACATTGCAAATGGTGCAGCTAGCCCTTTATTAATATCCTTTCATGAAGAAGTAAACTCAATCAACTAATTAAAATAATATTTCCTTCTAGAGAAACTAACCGAGGAACTTAACTAGAGAAATATACTTACTATTCTGGTCTGTTCTAACAAGAACAGGACTACTGCGAGGTCCATCTCCCTTCACAGTAGATGCAAACACCGTAATATTGTAGTTTGCGTACTCCTTTAGTCCCGTTATGTTCTTTTGATGATCATTGGGCCTAACTGAAACGCTTCCATTGTGATTCTCTGTTTGTGACTGGTATGTAATGGTGTAACCTGTGATGATACCATTCTGCTGATCCGCTGGCACTTCATCCCACGAGACTAAGATGCTGGTTGAGCTGGTGTTATATCCTCTCACATTTGGTGGAGCTCCATCAGGTCCTAATTTAAAATTAAATAGTTAAAGTTATTGAGCGTGATTATATTTCCAATAAATCAAATTCAATCCTAAGCCATTTTTTGATTGACAACCTGTGTTTTGTTTATATTTCCAGAAATGATCGAGCTCCCTCAGTCGTTGTATAGCATAACGCAGTTACTGACTGAGGTATGTTTTTCTACGACATTTACTAGTTGTCAAAAACTGTTTCCTTCGCAGAAATTTGATAAATGTCTTTCGATCATAATTCATGGTATTATAATAATTTAGCTCTTTGATTATACTGTCCTTTGTAAAGTGTAGGTTTTCTGCAGACATTTGAGCTTTAAAATGAGGCGGTGTATACTCAAGAGTGCTCTTTGACAATAAAACTGCCCTTTAAAATGAAAAAACTCTTTTATAATTTCGATACACAGCTTTTAATTTTCTCAGTGGTAACGCGAGTCAAATCCTTCCGCAGTTGAGCTTCCTGAAAGTACGGTTTTACAAATTCAAAAAACCATAATTTAAGGTGGCTTAGAAGGGTTTTAAATGACAACCGCCACCAGGGTTATTAGAACAGTGGTTTGCCTAGCGTAAGCTTTGAAAAATCGGCACGGCCCTCCGACAAGAAAACCGTGAGCAAACGCGGCTTTTTAACTGTACAAATTTTTCTTGCGTAAAAGTATGTGAATGTTCCATCATTTTTAAAGCTATGATAAGGTCATTTTCTAGCAGCCTAATTAATTAATTTTTTTTTTACAATTGTCGAAGGAAACCTTTAGTAAAAGGAAAGAGGAGTGGTTACAGATATTGAAAATAAAAGAAAAAGACGAAAAGAAGCAAAGAGTTTCTTATGCTATGGAGTAGAAAGGACCCTATTGCATATAAAGAACATACTACCAGAACAGAAAAACTAAAGCTTTATCACAGGAATTTACTTACTTTCCTGATCTGTTCTAACAAGAACAGTACTACTGTGTGGTCCATTTCCTTTCACTGTAGATGCAAACACCGTGATATTGTAGTTCACATACTCCTTTATTCCAGTTATGTTTTTTTGACGATCATTGCGACCAACTTTAATACTGTCTGTGTGATTCTCTGTTTGTGACTGGTAGGTAATGGTGTAACCTGTGATGATACCGTTCTGTTTATCTGCTGGAACTTCATCCCACGAGACTAAGATGCTGGTTGAGCTGGTGATATATCCTGTTACATTTTGTGGAGCACCATCAGGTTCTGAAATTGAAATGAAAATTTTGATTTAATGAGGATGATGATGGATGCCTTCAACAAATTCAGCTAATTCTGTGGCCTTTTTTTGACTGACAACCTGTGTTTTTGTTTATGTTTCAAAAAATATACGAGCTGCTCTAAACTTTGTATTGCACATTCATGGTACTTACGTTTTGGTGTATTTGTAGAGTAATATCATTTTTTTTACATCCTGATTTAACTTCCGCAAGAAGAAGCCAGTCAATGACGTGCGATAATCTTGGACATAAAAATCCATCTCTAAGGGTACTCTTCTTCACAAAATGCGATCAGATAAGCAATCTAACATGTTACATAAGGAGTATTTTTCAGACAGATGTCAAGATTTGATAAAAGACAAACTCTTTCTACCCTACACCCCCGGGGGGGGGGGGACGTGATGTTCCACGCATTGAAACGCGAATACCAATCACAACAGATAAAATAATACACTACCTAGAGGTGATGGCGAAAAATTCCAAAACATCGCATTCACAGCGGTGAACCTTAGGTGGAAACTCAGTTGACGTGAAGCATTGTTCTCTAGACTAGATAACTACAGACTAACGTCTCTGATTTCGGATTACCAAATACTCTACGACAGTCTTGCAACCATACCCTGTCTAGGACGGGTCCAGGGCGGACTCGTTTGAAATTATATACCCTGTTCAGGGCGGAGAAGCCAAAAACTATACCGTATCCAGCGGCACGTCCCTATATAGCCCATATAGGGGAGTACCCCACCAAGGCCTTCACCGTTAAAGTTTTTTTGAATATCCGATCGGAAAACGTCCGGAAAAGCATCATTAAAAAACAGCGCTTCTTCAGCTTATTTCAGTAGCTATAACTGTGCTGGTGGAAAGAACATAAATACAAGAAACCGGTAATCGATAAATACCACTAGCGCGCATTTTGTCATTAGTGAGAAACCACATAGAGCTACCTTTAACTGAACAGCAGGTCTGCATTAACCTGCATCTGCATTGATTTTAGGGCTAGGAGCATTGTTTTGTTGTCCGTTGTTTTGTTCCCTCAAACAATAATGACGACAGTGCAAATGGTGCAGTTTAAGGCAGCCCTTAATTAAGACCCTTGTTATCAAGAAGTAAACTCAATGAACTAATTAAAATAATATTTTCCTCTTCGAAAACTAACCGAGAAGCTTAATCGCACAAAGTAACTTACTATCCTGGTCTGTTCTTACAACAAGAACGGGGGTACTGTGTGGTCCATCTCCCATCGCTGTAGATGCAAACACCGTGATATTGTAGTTCACATACTCCTTTAGTGCCGTTATGTTCCTTTGAAGATCAATGGGCCAAACTGAAACATTCCCATTGTGATTCTCTGTTTGTGACTGGTAGGTAATGGTGTAACCTGTGATGATACCATTCTGCTTATCCGCTGGTACTTTATCCCACGAGACTAAGATGCTGGTTGAGCTGGTGTTATATCCTTTCACATATTGTGGAGCACCATCAGGTTCTGATTTAAAAATAAATAGTTAAAGTTATTGAGCGTGATTATACTTCCAATAAATCCAATTAAATCCTCAGCCATTTCTTGATTTCTTGAAGTGAGGCGGCATATACTAAAGGGTGCCCTTTTAGAATAGAAAAACTGTTTTATGATTTAGATACACAGCTGTCATTTTGTTCAGTTGTAATGCGAGCCAAATCTTTCCGCCGTTTAGCTCTGAAAGCACTGTTTTATAAGTTTGAAAAATTATAATTTAAGGTGTACCGTAGAAGAGTTTTAGATGACAACCGCCACCATGGTTATTAGAACCGTGTTTTGGATAGCGTAAGCTTTTAAAAAATTGGCAGGGAACTTCCACGAGATAATTGTGTGGCCTTTGGCGCCTAAAAACCTGTGTTTTTGTTTATGTTTCCATAAATATAGGGGCTGCTTTAAACTATATATAGCACATACGTGGTACTTGCGTTTTGGTATATTTTGTAGAAACAAGACCACTTTTTTAAATGTTTATTTTACTTCCGCACGAGGAAGCCTTTGGTCAATGACTTGCGATAATCTTGCAAATGAAAATCGCTCTCTGAGGGTATTCTTCTTTACAAAGTGCAATTAAAGTTGCAATCTAACATGTTATATCAGGAGTCGTTTTCAGACAAATGTCGACATTTGAAAAAAGAGAAACATTTCCACCCGACACAGTATAGTTATTGAAATTCCGATCTAAAAACATCAGGAAAAGCATAATTAAATAACAGCGCGTCACCTACTTATTTCAGTAGCTCTAGCTGTGCTGGTGGAAAGAACAAAAATACAAGAAACCGACAATCGATAGATACCACTGGTGTGCGTTACATCATTACTGAGTAACCATATGGAGCCACCATAAATTAAGCAGTAGGAAACCCCTAGTTTACCTGCACCCTTACAATGTAACTTGCATCTGCATTGTTTTCAAGGCTAGGAGCATTTTTTTGTCGTCCGTTGTTTTTTTTGCTCTCTCGGACTATAATGAAGGACAGTGCATATGGTGCAGCTAGTCCATAGTAAGGACCTTTTAATGAACAAGTAAAGTAAATCAACTAATTAAAATAATATTTCCTTCTGGGAAAATTAACGAAGGAGCTTAACCGCCAAAATTAACTTACTATTCTGGTCTGTTCTAACAAGAACAGGAGTACTGTGTGGTCCATCTCCTTTCACAGTAGATGCAAACACTGTAATATTGTAGTTCACGTACTCCTTTAGTCCAGTTATGTTTTTTTGACGATCATCGCGCCCAACTGAAACATTCCCATTGTGATTCTCTGTTTGTGACTGGTAGGTAATGGTGTAACCTGTGATGATACCATTCTGTTGATCTGCTGGCACTTCATCCCACGAGACTATGATGCTGGTTGAGCTGGTGTTGTGTCCCGTCACATTTTGTGGAGCACCGTCAGGTTCTGATTTAAAAATTAATCCTTTAATGCATTGGCGTGATTTATTTACAATAAATCAAACTAAATCCTCAGCCATTTTTTCGTTGACAACCTGTGTTGTTTTAAACAATCATCGAGCTGCTTCGAACGTTGAATAGCATAACGCAGTTACAGACTGATGTATGTTTTTCACGACATTACCATGTATTAGGAATTGTTTCCTTCGCATGAAGAAGCATTTGATCAACGGTTTTCGAAAATACTGGAAGGTATAATAGTAATTTATCTCTTTGATTATACTGTCCTTTGTAAAGTGTCACGTGGCTTAAGACTTTTATACCTTAAATTGAGGCTGCGTATATTCAAGAGTGCCCTTCTACAATACAAAAACCGTTTTATAATGATACAAAGCTATTATTTTGCTAAGTGGCAATGCACGTTTAACTCTCTGAAAGTACAGTTTTTCAATTTTGAAAAATTATAATTTAAGGTGGCTTAGAAGAGTTAAAAATGACTACCGCCACCAGGTTATTAGAACAGTGGTTTGCATAGCGTAAGCTTTAAAAAATCGGCCCGTCTCTCCTAAAAGAAAACCCGTTAATTAGCAAACACGGTTTTTTAATTGTAAAAATTTCCTTCCGTAAGCTATGATAAGTTCATTTTACAACGGTTTGAACATTTTAATTGTTTTTCACAATTGTCAAAGGAGGACTTTAGACAAAACAAGAAGAGTTGTTACTTATATTAAAAATAAAAGAGAAAGAACGAACAAAAAAAAAAAAACAAAAACAAAAAACAAACAAACAAACAATTAAAAAACAAAAAACAAAAAACAAAGGAGAAAACAAAGTAGCTTCTTATGCCTGATAGAATAAGAAAGGACCCTTTTGGTCTAGAAAAAATATATAGAGCGTTTTCATTCACGTGACTACCGACCATATTGGTTTACTGAAACAAAAGGAAATATTTGCATAAAAATAGAGTTCAATTCCCAGAGGTTTAGTTTGGGACACCAACATGGCCGCCGTTTCTTTGTTTTGGGACACCAACATGGCCGCCGTGATGTCATATGAAAACAATCTATTGCCGGAACTGAAAAACTGAAGCTTTAATTAACACAGAAATTTACTTACTATCCTGATTTGTTCTTACAACAAAAACAGGACTACTTTGTGGTCCATTTCCTCTTGCAGTTGATGCAAACACCGTAATATTGTAGTTTACATACTCCTTTAGTCTTGTAACGTTCTTCTGACGCTCATTCGGCCCAGCTGAGGCGCTTCCATTGAGATTCTCCGTTTGTGACTGGTAGATAATGGTGTAACCTGTGATGATACCATTCCGTTGTTCTGCTGGAACGTCATCCCACGAGACTAAGATGCTGGTTGAGCTGGTGTTATATCCTGTCACATTTTGTGGAGCACCATCAGGTTCTGATTCAAAAATAAATAGTTAAAGTTTTTGAGCGTGATTATACTTCCAATAAAACAAATTAATCCTCAGCCATTTTTTGATTGACAACCTGTGTTTTGTTCATGTTTCAAACAATCATAAAGTTGCTTCAAACGTTGAATAGCGTAACGTAGTATAGGAGTGAGGTATGTTTATCACGACGTGACCATATGTTGAGAATTGTTTCCTTCGCACGAAGAAAGATTCAATCAACGACTTTGGATAATTCTGGAAGGTATAAGAATAATTTAGCTGTTTTATTATACTGTCCATTGTAATGTGTTAGGCCTGGGGCAAACGTCGAATCTTAGTCGAACTTAATTCGTCGAACCTATTAATTTTGAAATAGGCACATGAATGGTGCGACGTTTGCCGCAATTAAGTTCGACTCAAATTAATTGGCTCGACTCCAGCATAAGTTCGACTTGCCAAGTCGGATTATGCGACAGTGGTTCGGCGTTACAGCAAACGCCGTTCTAAACACGCGCTGAACTCAATTCATAAATCATGCAAATTACAAAATAATTGATTCAAATGTGATGGACTGCGCAAACGTCACAAAAATACCGACTCCCCCATCTGCCAAACGCTATTTCCCCCCCTGACGAGCATGCGCTGTACAAAGACAATTTCGCGACCAGAAATGGCGAGCTGTCGAAAGCCATTGCTGACATCGTACAGCGCGATGGAAATGTGTTTTTCGTGTTTCATGAGCACTAAATATAAATGATTGAAATGCGATTTGCTTATTTGCAATAAATGCTCAGTGTTTGAATCTTCTCTTTCTATTTTTCGCAATTAATTGCCAAAGAAAAGCCCGACGAGTGCTGTATTTCGGCATTTCGCTAGCAAGTCCTAGCAATAACTAGCCGCGAATCGAGTGAATAGGGACCTTACGAAAGCAAGACGGTGACGGTATAACTTTATTTCATTTGTGCTACTTCGTGATTATTTTAACTCATTCAACTTGTACACAAACGACAAACTACCCAGGAACCAAATTGGTAGGAGTACTGTTCAAGTTAAGGAAGAGAATGAAAAATTCACTGTCGTGTGTTCACGTTCTCCATAAAACCCTGAATTTGGTCATTTCACGTTGTTGTTTCGCAGGGGACGACAAAGAAATGTACCAAAATGTAAAACGCACGTGCAGAGCGATTGTTTTTGCTCATTAAGCCTTTTGTGTTGTGGCGTTATCGTCGCCGTCGCCTTGGTGTTTTCGTAAGGTCCCTAAAAGCACGGGGACACGTGCTTATTCCCGTGTTTCACGAAGTGCAACTTGTGAATTAGGGTCTACGCAGGTTCGACGTTTGCTACCACACTGGAATTAAGTCGACTCTTTGTCGGACCTATTTTTAATAAATTCGACGCGACTTAGATTCGACGTTTGCCCTAGGCCTTAGTTTTCTGTAGATATTTCAACCTTAAAATGAAAGGGCGTACACTAGAGAGTGCCCTATCACAAAAACCCTTTTACAATCTCGATACACGGCTATTCAAGTTTACTCAGTGGTAATGCAAGCCAAATCTTTCCGCTGTTTCTTCTAAAAGTACAGTTTTACAATTTCGAAAAATCATAATTTAAGGTTGCTTAGATAGGTTTAAAGTGACAACTGCTACTAAGTTATTAGAACACTAGGTTGAATAGCGTTAGTTTTAAAATGTCGGCACAGCTCTCCCACAAGAAAGCCGTTAGCAAACACGGCCTCTCAATTGTACAAATTTCCTTGCGTAAAACTTCTGTGGATGTCCTATCATTTTCCACGCTAGGATAAGTTCATTTTTTAGTCGTTTCATTAATTTATCTGTTGTTAATTTTTTTAAATGTCGAAGGAAGGCTTTAAACAAAGGAAAGAAAAGTTGTTACTGAAAAAAAGAGTTTCTTATGCTATGGACTAAGAAAGGACTTTTTTGTATAGAAAGAACACATTCCCGGAACAGGAAGCCTTAAGCTTTACTACTTACTATCCTGGTCTGTTCTTACAACAAGAACAGGACTACTGTGTGGTCCATCTCCTTTCACAGTTGATGCAAACACCGTGATATTGTAGTTCACATACTCTTTTAGTCCCGTTATGCTCTTTTGACGATTGTTAGGTGCAGCTGAAACAACCCCGTTGTGATTCTCTGTTTGTGACTGGTAGGTAATGGTGTAAACTGTGATGATACCATTCTGTTGATCCGCTGGCACGTCATCCCACGAGACCAAGATGCTGGTTGAGCTGGTGTTATATCCACTCACATTTTGTGGAGCTCCATAAGGTCCTGATTTAAAAATAAATAGTTAAAGTTATTGAGCGTGATTATATTTTCAATAAATCAAGTAAAATCCTCAGCCATTTTTTGATTGACAACCTGTGTTTTGTTGATGTCTCAAAAAATCATTGAGCAATTTGAACGTTGTGTCAGGCATAATGCAGTTTATAGACTGATGTATGTTTTTCTACGACATAACCATGTGTTAAGAACTGTTGCCTTCGCACGCAGAAGCATTTGATAAACGTCTTTCGATAATACTGGAAGGTATAATAATAATTTAGCCCTTTGTTATACTGTCCCTTGTAAAGTGTCAGTTTTCTGTAGACTTTTGTACCTTAAAATGAGGCGGGGTGTATTGCAAAGTGCCCTTTCATTATACAAAAACCATTTTACCATATCGATACACGGCTGACCTTCATCCTCTCTTGTACACGGCTATTATTTTACTCAGTGCTAATGCGAGCCCAATCTTTCCGCCGTTTCCTTTGAGAGTACAGTTTTACAATTTTAAAAAATTATACTTCAAGGTGGCTTAGAAGAGTTTAAAATGACAACCACCACCAGGTTATTAGAACAATGGTTTGGACGGGTACGCAACAGCAACATTAAAACTGCATTTGAGAATTTGTGTTTGACAGTCATACACCTTGTGCAAATGCCCATAAGAAACAAAATAAGTAAATTGCGGCAGAAATCACAACGGACAACGGAAAATGGAAAAACACGAGGGAGATAAAAGACGAAAGCTTACCAATGTTTCAGGGAGCAGTGGCCGAACACAATTTTCCTGTATACAGGTGTTAGTAAACATTATTTGAAGACTACGTATTTCTGAATACCCCAAATTAGCATAGTGCAAGATTAACTAAGAAGAAATAAATTTGGATACTTCCTGTTGAGCAAGGTGATGTTGCCATGGCAACGCAGCAAGCTATTAACCGTCCACAAATAATGGTTTTCCTTAATTTTTAGAAAATGCACTCGCTAGATTCTTTTCCATATTTTGTATCCAGAAAAACTCACAAAATACTGACATAGTGACACTTCTTTCATATAATTTTAACAGAGACATCTCCTGTAAATGTTGGTTTTGCACTTAAATTTTTTTGAAGATACCTCTTTAAATTTTATTTGCAGTTACGCTTTTGAAGAACTACTGTTTTGTCAAATTTCACGAAATTCTAATAAGCGGTTCTTAGATAACAGTTCATTTTTTTTTTATTAAAACAACCAGTCACAATTTTTTCATGAAATGCGCATGCGTGGCTTTTACTTAGTTTTCCTCAGCAAAGATAAAAAGCATGCAAAAAGGCTTTGCTCTTCGTGAACTCACTTTCTTTGTTCGATGATAAATGAAAAAGGGTTCACAAACGAGAAACTGACTTATTTGAAGAGCAAAACTCACCTTTGTAATCCATTTGGTATAAAATCGAGGGATCGATAGTATTTGCTTACCACACGCACTTTCACTAACAGAATCTGCAGAGCGCGCGCAAACTGTCAATCAGTCAATCGGTCACTGCCCTTCAAGATCACTTACCACCTCCCTCTAACAGCACAAGTTTTGAAATCGGCTTTAAAAACGTCGAGTTCCCTATCTTGACTTATGCTACGCGGTCCCAGTAGGCCAGCTGCGATTCGAAATAAACCTGCGGAGGGCCTCAATGAAAGCATCCATTTCTAACTGACGAGCTCGCAACTGAGTCAATGCGTACGCAGCTATGGCTCTGCAATGAATTACTTTGCTTGAACTGCTAAATCACGAATCCCTGAAGCTGGACCTTGTTTGGAAAAACAAACAGTCCCAGAAAACCAAACTGATCATTAAGGGAACTGGCGGAAGACAATGTACCAGGCTTGGTCGGGTTTTTTTTAGCGGGCATTACTTCAGTATAACCCGATAGCTCGACCGACAGGCAATTGCTTGAGGTTCAGATTTATAGCAGGAATTGCTCGCTAGTCTTGAGGAAGTGCAGTAAAGAAGTTTCCGCCTAATTGCTGGTAAATTTCGTAAGGTAAAAACCACCTAGGCTTTTTACATTGACTCAGTCGACTGGTCAATGAGCTAGATCTTCATTATCACTTGCCGTCTGGGTAAGTGTTTTGTTGGCGCAGCAAGGACATCATTGACGGTATTACACTGTTCAATGTCATAACTTGGGTATTGTCTCTTCAACTCCTATCGCTGCTGCCTGTACTTAGATGTTTTCTCCCCAGACTTCTTTCCGCGATTCTCCAACCGCGGAAAACTCATCTCAGTCTGCTGTCCAGACTTGCTTTCCTTTATGGTTCCCAAACCGCGGGTTAACTCTGTTGGCCTTGACGCAGGTATGTTCAGCTACACCGGCACATCCATTAGTGGGCTTGCGTATCAGGTGATTCGTACACTGGTTAAGGCGTTACTGGCGACTGTCATTGGGGGACAGAGTCCACTAACTTCAGGCCTTTACACTTCTCAAAGAACAATACCTTAACCCTTTGACTCCTGAGCGCGCATTTACGCGCGCTTCCAAATTAGGGGTACGTTTTGACCTAAAAAAGGCTCATAGAGGCCCCATCTTTTGTCGAAAGACACTTAATTCGTCTTACATGAAGTTGTTTACGCACTCGTTTCACTCTCACTGAGTATTCGCCAAATTAGACCAAATTTCCTCGAGTTTTTTTTAAGTCTGTTCGCGAGCACTTAAAAAATGGCGGATCATATTGATGACATGGCCGAAATACATCGAATAATCTTTGAAACGCCGGATAGCAGCGACGATTTCTTTTCAAGTTGGTCCGATTATTCAGAGTCGGAAAGTGCCGCAATGCCACGTGGTTTTGAACAACGTGAACTCGACAGCTCCAGCACGTCGAGTATTGGTTGGAAGACGCCGCCAACAACAAAGAGCTGCTCAGCAAAACCCACCTATCGAGTGGAGTGCAACTAACGAAAGGTTTGTGGCTCAGTACCCTGAATTTAGAGGCCCTGAACATGGTTAAACATTTGACTTTGAGGTGGATTCCTTACCTGTTGTTTTCTTTGATGCATTGTTTACCAATGAGCTGTGGGATTTGTTGGTGACAGAGACAAATAGATACGCGAGACGGAAGATTGAAATAACTGGAATGTACTTCACAGAGTCTAAATACTTTGCAGAATTGCAATTTTTTCACTTTTCCTTTATACAAAGGTGAAAATTTAAACAAGAATGTATGTAAAAGATCCATTTTTTCTCATTTCAGTCGCCATTTTGAATAAATTATTTTACTGGTGAATCATTAACCAAAACTTAATAAATTATTTGGAATCCTTGACATGTCTACTTTCTAAATATGTATGGTTATAGGTACTTAACTCTCAAAGGAAAGTTGGTAGAGGCTTTTTTATGAGTGCATGTCATGATTAACAAGAAATTACTGAAAAACTCAGGAGTCAAAGGGTTAAGCGCAACATTGTGTCTGTGCAAATGCTTTAAATGAGCTACAGCGAAACATCCCGATAGTACATGTGGGAGGGTCTCTGTAGCTTTTCCGCACATTCTACACGTTGCACCCTCCACAGTGATCGATGTGAGCGGTGCGTAGAACTCCATCACAGCAGCAACTGTGTGGGTAGGTGCAGCAGTCCACTTGCTCTGCTAAGAGGAGCACCCGTCTTCGTCTTGCCATCTAGAAGAGAGCAAGCGCCCTTGCCACTTTTCTTCCCTGATGTTCTCTTGTAACTTCTCCATCATAGCGTTCCTCAGATGCTTCTTTACCTTTTTTTCTTCGATCAATACCTCTAGGTCCCGGTGCGAGTTACACGCTGGATCAGGATTCTTTAAGGTTAGACCTATCCCTAGCTTCTATGGATATATATGTGCCTCAGTAACCAGCCATTAATGTCATCATCATCATCATCATCATCATCATCATCATCATCATCATCATCATCATCATCATCATCATCATTACTATAACTATTATTATTATTAAAAACTAGTAATGGAAACTTCAAGTAGTCGTATCCAGTTCTACATCTGAATACATTTACCGGAATTGCTTGTGTCTACTTACTGTCTTCATCTGTTTGCACCCGAAGTGGAAAACTGCGTGGTCCAGCACCCTTAATTGTAGAAGCCAACACCTGAATGCTATAATTAGTGTACTTGACAAGACCTGACAACGTCTCTTCCCGTTTGGAAGAAGGTACTTGTACTTGTTTTGTTCCCTGTGTGCCTCTTTCTGTCTCCCAGTAGAAGACGGTATAGCTTACGATGTCACCGTTCTGCTTCTCCTCTGGTACTATATCCCATTGGACTGAAATTGAAGTTAGAGTGGTGTTCTGTTTTCTCAAATTGCCCGGAGCAGCACCAGGTGCTGAACAAAGAAAAAGATGACACTCGACATTAACAAATGACCAGCAATATCAAATTCTCGCCATACATATTAAGAGATAGATAAGCTGTATGCATTTGATATATTACATTGAACATGAAACACAATGTTTCATCACGTATCAAACACTGAGAAGAGAGTTGAAAATACGACGCGTAGCGGAGTATTTTTGACAAACTTAGAGGTTTTTGATGTTGTGATAAAAAACTGTGTCTCGTGCACGTGTTTAATATAACTTCTCAAACAAACTTATTTTGTAGGGGAAATTAAGATTGCAAAAAGGAAGAGTTTTTCATCAGATATCCAAACACGTCACGGTGCATGATTTCCTTTGTCTTTGGCTCTTAAATTATTAATGAGTTTGAGAAAGTCCGTTCAAAAGTTTAGCCACAAGTGTTAATGCTAATATCACTACTGCCACCACCACTACGACTGCGGCCATATTATTTACTGCTACTGATACTACAAAATACATGTACACAGTCTTGTCTTGTGCAAATTTAGTAAACAAGGGGCTGGTATATCGGAAGATACTGTCCGAGGCTCAGGAATTGCGAAGCTCCCAGGGCAACTGTGGAATTTTGAAGACAATCTTTCAGCCAAGGCATTATTTAGTAAATAGCCCCCTTCAGGCTGCTGGTATGTCGGCTGATAATGTCCGCGGCTGAGAGATTGTCCGAAAAATGAATATTGGCCGAGAAGCGAAGCTTCAAGTGCAAATATGAAATTTTGAAGACAATCTCTCAGCCAAAGACATTATCAGCCGACATACCAGCAAGCCAGAAAAGGGTTTATTTATTTTATAACCCTCCTATTAATTTTTACATTGTGCGAAAACCGCTCGTAAAAAAGCCAGTGCTGATCTGATGGCGGATGCGCGCGATTGACGTAAAAAACGACCAAAATTTGACAAACTGACTCAGTTTGCGTAGGACTAAATCTGAAAGTCTATTCGTTACTTTCTTCACCTTCAAAGACGTTGACAGTATGTTTCGTTGACATTTTTGTATATTCCAGAACAGCATTTGCGACCAGCTTTTTGCTGTAAACATGACTGGAAATCTAAAAAACGAGTTTGTTTTTCTTCCATGTAAAATAATAAAGATAAAAAGGTGAAACTCTTAAGCTGGCTTTTTTTCCGCTGGCTTTTTTTTTCTTTGCAATGGAAATAATAGGAGGGCAAATATCGACGCAGGCGGGGGTTATTGCGTGATAACCGTCCAGTGAATTTGAACCACGTGACGTAAAGTAGCCAATAAAATCGCGCGAAAACTTATGAGTGGGTTATTATGTCCAATATATGGCAGCAAGCCGGAAAGGGGTTCATCTATTTTAGTTTAAAACCCTCCAATAAATTTCTAAAATGTGTGTGCTTTACCATTAAAAGATACAAAACATTCCCTGATGGTTAAACGTGGTTGCCTGCAAACAAAACCAAGCTGACTCGATTCCATTTTACTGGGAGTTAATTAGAGTAGTCAAGACCGTAGAATTGGAATTTCTTTCCTTAATTTGTCTTGTCCCAAAATCGGGTGACGGATATCAAATCAGGCGACTGTCATCGGCCGTTATAACCCACTGTTCTATCTTTTCTACAGTAAATTGCGCGCGTTTGAGAAATTGAGTAGAGAGTTAAATACTAAATAATCTCTTTTCCAGCTCGCACGTTTACCGGCGGATAATGCTTCGGCTTAAGGATTGTATTCAAATTAATTCCACTGTTGCTTTTGAGCAACAACGTCTAAACCTCGGATACGTATTATCCTCCTATGTAATACGCAGTCTGTATCAAACGCCAGAGGGGTGTATTAAAAAAAAAACCGCTGGTCGATTTCATACCACGTGACGTGTTTTATCCAATAAGACCGCGTGGAAATAAACTAGTGATTTATAATATCTAATACCCAGATTGGCCTGTTTAAAAAAAGTTCACTTACGTGCTTGGTTTGTTAAAACAGTTATAGGATCACTGTAATCTCCAGGTCCCTTGATGGTAGATGCCAAAACACTGATGTTGTACCTCTGATTCTTTATCAGACCAGTCAGGGTAGCCTCCACCACAGGAGTGTAATATGTTGCAGAATAAATAGGTGCGTTCCCGCTTATTCCACCTACTGCTTGATACTTGAACGTGTAGCTTACTATGATACCGTTTTGGTCTGCAGCTGGAACCTCATCCCATGTAACCAGGATGCTTGTGGCAGTGGTGTCAACTAGTCTCAAATTTAGAGGAGAAGCACTCGGCCCTGAGGAAAGAATCAGGCAGTCAAAAGCGTCAGTAAATTTTTCATGAACTTAAGGACGGTGCCTTCTCTTGTTACTGCGCATACGTTCTGCGCATCTCGAGATACTCGAGTTTCCTATGGGTGGCGCCTACTAATACAGGGAAATTTTTGCCCCGTTTAAAACTATGCGGAGAAAGTAGAATTTAGCAAGTGCTCTTGGTATCCAAAAAAAAAAAACCTTTGCAGAGATAATAAACCTTCAAAATGGAAGAAAAAAGTTCCACACATTGCTTTGTATTGTACTGCTTTTTGGGATTATTGTTGCCTAATTATCTCTAAAAAATGTTTGTTTACCCCCTATTTTCTTTTTGGATTACAATAGCCCTTACTAATATCTACTTCTCCCCCATAGTCATTAACCGTGCAAAAATACTGCGGTATTATTAGGCACCGTCCTTAAATTACGTTAACCACTGATGGTTGATAACAGTAGGTTAAAGTATATTTAAAACTAGTGGATAGTATGTTGTGCGCACTCTCATTGGCCTTAATTACAAACTACGGATAGTATTTTCCATTCATGTTTTGGCATTTTCCCGGATTGCGTGGCAGGTGGACATATTAATGGCCCTCGAAACATCACTGTTAACTAGTATGCAATCGAACGTTTGCATTGTTTTTTCGGATTGTATAACACGTGCGCTGACAGGTTGTCTTTTACAACAACATTTAACAGTCCTCGCAGCTGCTACTATATGTTGAGCAACATAAGGTGTTATACTAGCATCAAGTGGTTTCATTCATCAGAATACCCAGGCAAAACAAACACCATAAAATAGAATGGCTTAGATATATTTGGCAATGAATCTCAAGTCGATTAATAAGCTCAATCACTGCAGACTCTTATGCTCAGAAAGGATCAATTCAGATGTTTTTGCACAAAACGGGCACATATTATGAGCAATTTAATGATGAAAAATGTTCTTTACCTTCAATTGATTTGGCTCAGTCCCATCAGTTCTAAACAAGTGTAGAACTTACAGATAAAATGTTGTGTACAAATAAGAAATGCTATTATTCTATTCCGTCTGGCCTCGGGGTCAAATTTTTGCGCCATACCCACTGACGAGTGTGTAGTTTAACCAAAACTAAGATAGGTTGGGAACATGTCAACTTACTTCTACTCTCTTCTCCATGGAAATATATAGGGAGCCTCTTCAATTTTAGAGTGAGACTGCACCTTTCAAAAGCTCTACTTTCACCGCAACTTGACCGCACCTTGGTAACCCGACTGCATTGTTTTTTTTTATGACTAGGAGTATTGTTCTGTTGTTAGTTCTTTTGTTCTCTTGACCAATAATTTAGGACCTGGCAAACGGTGCAGCTAGCCCAAAAGCCTTTTTTGCACAAGTAATTGCAACTAACCAATAAACAAAATATTTTCCGGTTTGAGAAATAAACTGAGAAGCTAAACCACAGAAATCTACTTACTGTCTTGGTCTGTTCTTACAACAAGAACAGGACTACTGTGTGGTCCATCTCCTTTCACTGTTGATGCAAACACCGTGATATTGTAGTTCACATACTCCTTTAGACCCGTTATGCTCTTTTGACGATCATTAAGCCCAACTAGAAAACTTTCATTGTAATTCTCTGTTTGTGAATGGCATGTAATGGTGTATTTTGTGATGATACCATTCTGTTGCTCCGCTGGCACTTGATTCCACGAAACTAAGATGCTGGTTGAGCTGGTGTTATACCCTCTCACATTTTGTGGAGCAAGATCGGGTTCTGAAATTGAAATGAGTAAGTTGAGTTAATTCGGTGACCTTTTGTGAGTGATACGGGTTGCTTCAAACTTTGTATAGCACACTCGTGATACGTACTTAAGTTTTTTATAGAGAAATATCTCTTTTGTTACATGTTTATTAATTTCCGCACGCGGAAGCCTTAAATTAATGACTTGCGATAAACTTGCATTTCGAAATTCGCTCTGAGGGTTCTCTTCTTTACAAAGTGCAATTAGAGTAGCAATCTAACATATCACATAACAAGTATTTTTTAAACACATGTCAAGATTTGGTAAAAGAGAAACTTTTTCTACCACACAAGGTATAGTTTATTGAAAGTCTGATCTGAAAACGTAAGAAAAAGCATAATTCAATAACTGCGCGTAACCTGCTAGTTTCAGTAGCTCTAACTGTGCTGGTGAAAAAACAAAAATACAAGAAACCGGCAGTCGATAGATACTACTGGCACGCGTTACGTCATTAATGAGTAGTCATTTAGAGCTACCTTAAATTAAGAAGTGGGTCTGCAGTAAGCTCTATTTTAACTGCACCCTTATACTGTAACCTTAATCTGCATTGTTTTTTTTTAGGGCTAGGAGCATTGTTTTGTTGTCCGTTGTTTTGTTCTCTCGAACTATAATGAAGGACAGTGCAAATGGTGCAGCTAGTCCTTATTTAAGACCCTTTTATAAAGTAGTAAACTCAACCAACAAATTAAATAACTTTTCTTTCTAGAAAAGGTAACCGAGGGGCTAATAACAACAAAAATTAACTTACTATCCTGGTTTGTTCTAACAACAAGAACAGGAGTACTGTGTGGTCCATCTCCTTTCACTGTAGATGCAAACACCGTGATATTGTAGTTCACATACTCCTTTAGACCTGTTAAATTCTTTTCACGAACGTCGGGCTCAACTGGAACATTTCCATTGTGATTCTCTGTTTGTGAATGGTAGGTAATGGTGTAACCTGTGATGATACCGTTCTGTTTATCTGCTGGCACTTCATCCCACGAGACTAAGATGCTGGTTGAGCTGGTGTTATGTCCTCTCACATTTTGTGGAGCACCATTAGGTTCTGAAATTGAAATAAAATTTTGAGTTATTGAGGATGACCATGGATGCCTTCAATAAATTGAGTTAATTCTGTGGCCTTAAGTGGTGACTGACAACCTGTAGTTTTGGTTTATGTTTCAATAAATATATGATCTTTTTCAATCTTTGTATAGCTCATGCACGGTATTCACGTTTTGGTGTATTTTGTAGAGAAATGTCACTTTTTTACATGTTTGTTTAACTTTCTCACAAAGAAGCCTTTAATCAATGTCTTGCGATAATCTTGCATATAAAAATCGCTCTCTGTGGTGATTCTTCTTTACAAAGTGCAATTAAAGTAGTAACCTAACATGTCACATTTGGAGTAGTTTTTAGACGGATGTCAAGATTTGAGAAAAGAAAAACTTTCTCAGGCTACCCCACACGGTATAGTTTTTTGACTGGAAAGATTGATCTGAAAACGTCATGGAAAGCATACTTCTATAAAGGCGCGTAACCTGATTATTTTAGTAGTTCTAACTTGAGCTGGTGTAAAGAACGAAAATACAAGAAACCGGCAGTCGATAGATCACTACCACTGGCACGCGTCACGTCCTTTCTGAGTAACCGTTTGGAGCTACCTAAAATTAAGAAGGAGGTCTGCAGTAAGTTCTATTTTAACTGCACCCTTATACTGTACCCTTTATTCCCATTCTTTTTTGGGCTAGAAGCATTGCTTTGTTCTCTTAAACGATAATGTAGGAGAGTGCAAATGGTACATCTAGTCCTTAATTAAGACCTTTTAGGCCCGGTTCATACGTCGAACTTTACATGAGCCGAACCTAATACCTATTAAGGTCGACCCAAATAATTAAGTTCGGCAGTTGATTCAGACGTCGAACCTAACTGAAGTCGAACTTAATTAAATCTAAAGTGAGAAAATAGATTTTCGTGGTCAGCGGCTGTTGTTTTTACTCAACAAGATTCAAAATGGCGGGAAAGATAAATTCTGACATGGAAGAGCTTGTTTGGAAAAATAATGAAGACAGGCCAAACACGGCTCCTATCGGTCGGGATAGGAAGAATATGACCTTCAAAGCTAATTTTCTCTTACGAGTACGTCTTTCAAAGATCTCCCTTTTCTGTACGAAGGGTCTTTGAAGATCTCTCTTAGCAGAGGCTTATTTTTCTATCAAGTACCATTTACTCATCTGAATTGTTTTAGGTTAGGCAAAATGTTTTTGCCCGTTTTTTGTTTGTTTTGTAGTGCCGACATTCTTTCGCGGAAATTGACTTCTGAAAGAGTTTTATCTACAAGGTTATCGAGGTAACCTCCCGGTAGCGTAATCTCTGTTTGAATAAAGTAATGTTTTCTTCAAATGTTGTTTTTCAAGATTTTGTTCTGAGAAGTCTTGAGGCTTCGCCTTTGATAAAGTGTGTATTGGAAAGTTTCTGTCGGTTTGAAGTGCGTGTGCACATCAAGAATAGATTCTTTTTTTTTTTTTAATCTTTCGCATCTCAGACAAGTATATTTAGTTGTTTCGAAACAAGAAGAGCAAGCACATTCCTCTTTTCCCGCATGTTGTTCAGAATGAGGTCCTTTGCGCATGCCAAGTCGATGAAACGCGCAGACCCCTGGGATAGATATAATTTATATAATTTATACGTAACGTATGCATTTGGTTCGGCACATGTAAAATTCGACGTCTGACTTTTGCCGTTCTATTCGACTGGGGCAGTCGAATAGAGCGGCGGGTCGACCCAAATACAAATCTGTCGATCCTAACTGATTCATACACCGATCTTTACATACGCCGAACCAAATGATTAGGTTCGGCTCATGTAAAGTTCGACGTATGAACCGGGCCTTAGTGAACAAGTAAACTCTCAATGAACTTATTAAAATAATATTTCCTTCTAGGAAAACTAACCGAGAAGCTTAACCGCAGAAAATATAACTTACTATCCTGGTCTGTTCTAACAACAAGAACAGGACTACTGTGTGGTCCATCTCCTTTCACAGTTGATGCAAACACCGTAATATTGTAGCTCACATATTTCTTTAGTCCGGTTATATTCTTTTGACGTTCATTCTGACCGGCTGGAAAAATTGTACTTTCATTCCCTGTTTGTGCTTGTAAGGTTATGGTGTAACCTGTGATGATACCATTCTGTTTATCTGCTGGCACTTCATCCCACAAGACTAAGATGCTGGTTGAGCTGGTGCTATGTCCTGTCACATTTTGTGGAGCAGCATCGGGTCCTGGTTTAAAAATAAATAGTTAAAATTATTGAGCGTAATTTTTTTTTCCAACAAATCAAATTAAATCCTTGGCCATTTCTTGATTTACAACTTGTGTTTTGTTCATGTTTCAAAAAATCATCCAGCTGCGTCGAACGTTGTATAGCATAACACGGTTACAGACTGAGGTATGTTTATCCACGACATTACCAGGTGTTAAGAACTGTTTCCTTTCCTCGAAGAAACATTTGATCAACGGCTTTCGATGATACTTAAAGGTATTAATAATAATAATTTAGCTCTTTGATTATACTGTCCTTTGCAAAGTGTCAGTTTACTGTAGACATTTCAACTTTAAAATGAGGCGGCGTATACTCAGGAGTGCCCTTTCACAATACAAAAACCGATTTACAACTTCTATTCACAGCCATTATTTTCATTTTTTTAACGGTGGCTTAGAAGAGTTTAAAATGACAACCGCCACCAGATTATTAGAACAGTGGTTTGGATAGCTTAAGCTTTGAAATATAGGCACGGCTCTCCCACAAGAAAACCGTTAGCAAACACGGCTTTTTAATCACGATCTCACCGTGCTGCATCTCCTTTGGTACTATACCTCATTGGACTGAAATTGAAGTTGAAGTAGTTTTCTGTTTTCTCAGATACATACATACATACATACATACATACATACATACATACATACATACATACATACATACATACATACATACATACATACATACATACATACATACATACATACATACATACATACATACATACATACATAATCTTTATATAAACACGATGATAATTAAAGCTGTTAGCTTGTGGGTTCGTGTGTTTACTTCTAAACTAACCTAATCTACGTTACATTAGAATATTTCAGGTATAATAATAGTTAATATAGTAGGTTAATAGTAGACAAAATTCTGTTGTTTATATCGTGTGGTTGATGCAGATTTGCAGTCAAACTTAAAATCTTTAAAAAAGTTCTCAGCGATGACCTGCTTTCTGAGATAGTTAAAATTCGAAGACGCCGCTGCCTCCCGTCGCTGTAATTAATAAAATTCCATAAGGATGAGCCTCTATATGAGACAGAATCTTTTATATATCTTGATTCGCACCTTGGTACGAGGAGACAGTTCTGCTCTCGAGTGAAATAAGTGTTAACACGGTTTTGACAAATAGTCTCGGACAGCGTATTTGGTAAAGTCTCACTATGAGCCTTATAAAAAAAGTCTGAGAACGTCTAGCTTATAGAAAAGAAAAAAGGTGGGCCACTGAACACGCGTAAGGACTTCATCAGAAGCCATATCCTTTGGTAAGTTGTAGATTATACGTGCTGCCCTACAGTGTAGTCTCTCTATTGAATCAAAAAGGTGGGACTTACAACACTAGCCCCACAAAACTAAACCGTACTTAACGGCTAAAATGCCCGTGGTAAAAAACGAGATCGTTTAAGCAAATCAAGTTTTTTTAGCGAAGGTTCTCTTTATCTCAAGCACGTTGGCTACCCAGGTGAGTTTCTGGTCCACTGTCAGTCCTAATAATCTCGTCATGGTAACCAAACTTAACACTGGGTTTCCTAAGTACACAGGGGCGATGGGTCCCATCGGTGTCCCCTTTGTGAAAAGAATGACCTCGCTCTTGCTGGGGTGAGGTGTCAACCGGTTGTTCAGGCACCAGGTGTAAAACTCTCGTAAGGCCTTATTTAGTTTCGCAATCGCCAAATCAGCTGTTTCACCGATACAAAATACGGTAGTGTCATCCGCGTACATGTAGACGGATCCGGTAAGTACTGAAGAAGGTAAATCGTTCGTAAATAACACGAAGAGTGTTGGTCCTAGGCCTGATCCTTGTGGGATCCCCATACGCAATGGCACGGGTAACAGTTCCGACTTAACACCGTTTAGTACAGTGAATTGTTGTCTGCCACTGAGGCAATTGCGTATTAGGTCAAGGAGAGAACCAGTAACTCCAAAATCACTGTTCAGTTTCGTCCACAAAATATCATGAGGAACACTATCAAACGGTTTTTTTGAAATCGACAAAGGCTGCTGCGACTGCCTTTCCAGAATCGAGAGCTCTTCTCCACCTCTCTGTCAGGTGGATCAGCAAGAGTTCTGTTGAATGCCCAGCGCGATATCCAACGCAGGGTTGTTACTCTTGAAGATGTGTTGTACAAGGGTGTCATTGATTTCTGCAGACTCCATAATCTTGCCTGGGACACTGAGGAGGGAGATCGGACGGTAGTTCCCCATGTCCGTCTCGTCGTCCTTTTTTAAGATCGGTGCAAGTCTAGCTGTTTTCCACGACGAAAAAATTACCCCGCGTTCTATGCTATATCGAAAATGAGTGACCAGAGCAGGAACGACTGCAGTTCCTGCGAGTTTTAAAAGTTTTGGTGGAATGTTATCGGGACCAGTTGACTTATTTGTTTTGAGCATTTCGACTTTTCTGCGAACTGTTCCCTGAGATACTGTAATTTTTTGCCCGGGGCAGCACTGGGTTCTGAGCAAAGAAAAAGATGACGCTCGAAATTAACAAATGACCAGCAATATCAAATTCTCGCCATACATATTGAAAGATAGATATCATGCTGTATGCGTTTTAAAATGGTGTTAGGATGATTTCGTTCTATGTAGTGGGATGTCCTGTACAATTATATATATCTGAGCTGATTTTCCAAAAGGTGGCTGAAGTTTTCAGAAACCTCGACGCCTTGCGCTGGAATAAATTTGAGGGGGAGGGGGGGGGGGGGGCTGCGTCACCTGCTATGCCATCAAACAGGCCAGGGTCTGGCCTTGAGAACCGATGCCATTAGAGGGGTCAGGAGCGCAAAGCTGGAGGGGGCAGGTGGGTAAGAATTGGCTTGTTGTGTTGTCCCGACTGAATTTTTTTCATTTGCCATTCTCCAGTCAAGGAGACTTCTTTTTGTGGTCTCTAAAGAACATGTCGGTTTCTTTTAGGGTGAAAGATCAATGTCAGGCAGCCTCTCACTGTCCAGTGTATTCTGGGGTAGCTGAAGCAGAAGTCCAGCGAGCGGTGGGTGTTAGGGGAGGGGTAACTGCTAGATGTGGCCCTTTGAGTTTGTGGCCACCTTTTGGAAAATCAGCTCAGATATATGACGCAATAAAAGATCCCTGGATGTTGTTCTTCCATGAGGTAAAACATGGCGTATTTGATGTATTTATGCGTTTACATAAATTTGAATCCATCTTCCCCCGTCATGAGAGAAACAGGTTATGAGCCCAATTCAAGATACGGCAGACTTCTTTTCGACGGGGATGAACGAAAATATAAGCAATGGGTAGTCAACTTTCTCGGATATATAAGATTATGAAAGTTGAAAGATTCCATCACTGCAGCTAGTGCTGACGATGTGGATATTACCGTAGCTAAGAATGAGGAAACTTTCGCCGAGTTAATACAATTTATAGATAATAAAAGCCTTGCCCTTGTGATGAAAGATGCGCGGGACGACGGCAAGAAAGCATTAAAGATCCTGCGAACACACTATGCTGGTACAGGCAAGCCGAGAGTGATTTAATTGTATACGGAACTGACATCGCTTGTGAAGTCAGAACACGAGACATTGACAGATTATGTTTTTCGAGAAGAAACTGCTGCAACAGCTCTTAGAAATGCCGGCGAAACCGTGACAGATAGCCTGCTCATAGCGATGATACTCAGAGGAATACCTGAAGAATATAAACCATTTGTTGTCGTCGTTACACAGGGTGATAAATAACAAAACATTATCGAATTGAAAGCCCCGTTACGAAGCTTCGAAGGACACTGAGCGAACCAGTGTAGCGACGGGAAGTCACTCTGTGATGAAGACGGAATACGAAACGAAATCCCCAGTCGGAAATCGTCTGTTATCAGTGCGGCCATCCAGGGCACGTTGCTCACTTCTGTAGAGCAATAATAAGAACAGACAGGGAGAGTGGTATAACACATGCCATAACTCATCTCACCGTGAAAGAGCATGTCGACGCAAAGGGAAAATGTATTAGATCGGATAATGGTGGTGAATTTATTTGTCAGACGTTTAAGTTTCTGCCTGGAGAAAAATAAGATAAAGCATGAAATGTCCGCACCCTATTCTCCTCACCAAAATGGGACAGCAGAGTGACATTGGAGAAGCTTATTTGAAATTGGGAAGGTGTTTACTTTTGCATTCTAATTTACGCAAAACATTTTGGCCTAATGCAGTTCAGTAAATGACTGCCGCGTACATGCGCGATAGGTGCTTTAACAACCGCTTAAAACAAACAGCGTACTTTGCTATCACTGGCAAAAAAAAAAAAAACAAATTTGTCAAACATGAGAGTCTTCGGATCAGAGTGCTACTCATATACTCATATAAGCAGGATAAGCAGAAAGTAGATCCCAGATACACAAAGATGATTTTTCTTGGTTATTATGAAAAGGGGAGCGTCGCCTATCTGGTTTATATCCCAGAGACAGGTAAGGTTATGAAGTACAGGGTGGTGAAGTTCCCTACGACTTGGAAAGGAGTAGACAAACAGACCCAAACAGAAACATCGTTGCCTGATGATGATGATGATGATGATCTCAACACAGTGTATCTGATGTCGACAGATCCGAAAAGGTTCCGGATAAACTTGCTAAACAACCCCATGCTGAGACTGAATTCAGTCCTACTTGCCAGCCTTCCGATGAAGGTTTGAGACGTTCTACGAGAACGAGAAGGGCCCCAGCCTACCTGAGTGATTAGGTCACAGACATAAAAGATGATGATAAGGTACTAGCAAATGTAGATAACTGTTAAAAATCTTCTGCTTTCCCTCAAACTTACCAAGAGGCCATGGACTCGCCTGAGTCTAGCAATTAGAAGGAAGCGATGGTGGGAGAGATGAATTCCCTAACTGAAAATAACACATCTGCTTCGTCTGTTTTGCCAGAGGGCAAAAATGCAGTGGGGTCATTGGGTGTACAATGGGGTGGGGTGTACAATGGGTGTTCAAAGCCCTACTGACAATTGTGTGTAACATGTTATGAAGTGGATTTGTTGCTATGCTTGTCTAGGTGGACGACATAATTTTAGCTGCAAGCAACATGTTGCAAATGTCTGAAGCTAAAGGAATGCTGAAGGAGAGGTTTCATATGAAAGATCTGGGTAGACTTTTATACTTTTTGGATATTCACTTTGAGCCAGGAGATGGCTTTGTAAAGATGAATCAAAAGGGGTACATCACTAAGGTGCTTGAGAGATTTGAGATGTCTAATTCTAAGCCAAGGTCTACAGCTTCAGAACAGAAGGTTGAGATTGGTGGTGAAACCCCCTTTGGATCCTAGACGATACCGTGAAGCAGTGGGTAGTTTGGTGTAGGCTATGACATGCACCAGACCAGGCATATGCTGAGTTGTTACTCAGTTGTCAGAGTTCCTGGCTGCTCCCGTGAAGGGACACTGGGGAGATTTAAGACATGCGTTGCCATACTTAAAGGGGACTCTCGATTTTGAATTGTGCTATAGAAAGTGCGATGATGATCTTACACTGATAGGCTACAGTGATGCTGATTGGGCTTCATCTACAAATGGAAGACGTAGTATCACTGGGTACTGTTTCAGTTTGAACAGAGCCGGTCCTCTTATTACTTGGAAATCAAGAAAAAACAACCAACAGTGGCTCTACCATCATGTGAAGCTGAGTACATTGCTCTGGCAGCAGCAGTTCAAGAAGATATGTATCGCACTCAAATGGTAACAGGAAATTGGTGAGGTAAGTGGTCCTGTTTTAATTTTTGAGGACAACGAAGGGACAATCGCCTTGTCCGAGAACCAAGTCAATCGACAGAGATCGAAACATATTGATGTTTGATACCATTTCACTCGCAGCGACCAGAATGCAGGTGAGATAATCATTAAGTCTTGTCCCACCGCCGATATGGAAGGTGAAGTCATGGCCAAACCAATTACTAGATTTAAGTTGCAAAAGTTTCAGAATTACATTTTCGTTACTTAAGACGTAAGTATACAAGAAATATGCAAGCGTAACTTCATATTGTTATTGTTGTATCCATTTAAGAGATAACACATTGTACGTTGAGTTCACTTTTTTTGTAATAATATATTGTGCTACTGATACTACTACATACATGAACACACTCTTTTCTTGTCCAAATTTAGTAAACAAACGAAAAAATTAACTTATTCAAGGAGCTGGTATATTGGAACATTTGGCCGAGAAGGGAAGCTTCAAGGGCAACTGTGGAATTTTGAAGATAATCTTTCAGCCAAGGGCATTATTTCCCACTATATGGCAAGCGTTCATCTATTTTAGTTTATAACCCTCTAATTTATAACTAAAATGTGTTTTACCGTTAAAAAATACAGAACATTTAGTTATGGTTAAACGTCGCTGCCAAACCAAGCTGACTAACTCAATTCCTATTATACTGTGATAAGATTAGAGTAGGCAAGACCTAAGAATTTGACGTTCTTTCTTTATTTTGTCTTGTTCAAAAAACGGGTGACGGATATCAAATCAGACGACTGTCATCGGCTGTTATAACCCACTCCTTTGTCTTTTCTACAGTAAAGTGCACGCGTTTCAGAAATTAAGTAGAGGGTTATAACCTAAATAATCCTTTTTCCAGCTCGCTTGTTTACTGGGGGATAATGCCTCGGCTTAAGGATTGTATTCAAATTAATTTCACTGCTGCTTTTGAGCTTTTCAGTTTTCGAACAATGTCTAAACCTCGGGTACTGACATATTATCCTCCTATATGATATGCAGTCAGTATCAAACGCCTCGAAGGGTGCATGTACATGTATTTTAAAAAATAACGGCTGTCTGATTTTATACAACGTGACGTGTTTCATCCAACAAGACCACGTGGAAATTATAGTGGGTTATAATTTCTAATAACCAGATAGTTTTGTTTGAAAAAAGTTCACTTACGTGTTTGGTTTGTTAAAACAGTTATAGGATCACTGTAATCACCAGGTCCCTTGATGGTAGATGCCAAAACACTGATGCTGTAATTCTGATTCTTTATCAGACCAGTCAGGGTAGCCGCCATCACAGGAGTGTAATATGTTGCAGAATAAATAGGTGCAGTCTCGCTTATTCCACCTACTGCTTGATGCTTGACCGTGTAGCTTACTATGATACCGTTTTGGTCTGCAGCAGGAACCTCATCCCACGTAACCAGGATGCTTGTGGCAGTGGTGTCAACTGGTCTCAAATTTAGAGGAGAAGCGCTCGGCTCTAAGGAAAGAATCCGGCAGCCAAAAGTGTCAGTAAATTTATCATGAACGAAAATTACGTTAACCAATCAGTAGATAGTCTGTTGTGCGCACTCTCATTGGCCTTAATCACAAACCCCGGATAGTGTATTCCATTCATGTTTTGGCATCTTCCCTGATTGCGTTGCAGGTGGACATATTAATAGCCCTCGAAACATCACTGTTAACTAAAATGCAATCGAACGTTTGCATTGTTTTTTGGATTGTATAACACTTGTGCTGACAGGCTGTCTTTTACAACAACATTTTACAGTCCTCGCAGCTGTTGCTATATGTTGAGCAACAGAAAGTGTTATACTAGGGTCAAAAGGTTTCATTCACCAGAATACCCAGGCAAAACAAACACAATAAAATAGAATGGCAGAGATGTATTTGGCAATGAATCACAAGCCGATAAATAAGCTCAATCACTGCAGACTGTTATGCTCAGAAAAGATCACTTCAGGTGTTTTTGCACAAAACTGGCACATATTATGAGCAATTTAATGATGAAAAATGTTCTTTACGTTCAATTAATTTGGCTCAGCCCCATCAGTTCAAAACTTGTGTAGAACTTACAGATAAAAATAATGTTGTGTACAAATAAGAAGTGCTATAATTCTTTTCTGTCCGGCCACTGAATCAAATTTTTGCGCCATACCCTTTGTGTAGTTTAACCCAAACTAAGATAGTTTTGGAACACGTCAACTCACTTCTGCTCTCTTCTCCATGAAAAACTAAGATCTAGAACGCCCTTTCCACAAAAAGTACCTTCAAGTTTCCGAACATGACTCGGGCGTAGACCCCTAGCGGCCTTTTCATTCATTTTGGTACAGCTTCGCTGAGAAACGTTGCAACACATCGCGACACTTAGTATCCTTTTTGTTATTCGTGCCATGCATTTACTTGAAAAACTACTTTATTCTCCTCGGGCCTGTTACTTTGATATCAAGTGATGAAAACCAAATTCGGAGGCTAAACACACCTCGTGGCTTAGTTATTATTTGGTAAGACGCCCGCATCAGCATCGTTAGTTGCCTCATTTTTACAACTTGAACTGCTAACTTATTGATAAAAGACGGCGGACTGGAATAAACACGAAGGTGTCAGACTCACTCACGAAATTATTCTATTTTTCAGTGGGTATATTTCACCAGTATCGGTACCTATAGAGCTTCTAAGGTACTAACTCCCCTGTGAACCTCTAGTCAATCATTATCTATAACGAATTTCTGTTATGCAATTCTAACATAATAATTAATGAACCTGAACCTTTTATCTAAAGAATATTTAATAAAAAAAAATTCCCTCCCTAAACAACCCTTTTATCTACAGCTATCAAATATCTCTCTTAGTTGCATCCATATCAACCACATGTAACAAAATCCATGACTACTAATAATTATTAAAAACTCCTGATACCAAACTAACATTTTGCTTCATTTATATGCCAAGTTTTTTCGACCCAACACACTATAGCTTTTCAAAAGTACAATCTGAAAAGTTCAGACACCTGATGATGGTGTCATGAGGACACCGAAACGTTGTCTTAAATATGATTATACCCGTAATTTTCATAATCAAATCGATAACATTATCATGCTTTTAAGGTAATTCCTATAGTTTAATTACGCAGCGTCTCCTGGTTATTTCAGTTGTTCAAATTCAAAGGTTAAAAACTAAATTAAGAAAAAGGGAATCAATAGATACCAGTGGTTCACGTTTTGTCTTTTTATGTAACCATAGGGAGCCACCTTAAATTAACAGTGGGTCTGTGCCTTTCAAAAGCTCTACTTACACCGCACCTTGGTAACCCGACTACGTTGTTTTTTATGACTAAAAGTATTGTTCTGTTGTTAGTTCTTTGTTCTTTTGACCAATAATGTAGGACCTGACAAACGGTGCAGAAAGATCTAAGTCAAAAGCCTCTTTTTACAGAAGGAAACTTTGACAAATTGCAACCAACCAATTAAACAAAATATTTTAATTCCTGGCCGAGAGAAATTAACTGAAAAGCTAAACCAGAAATTAAGTTTCTACTTACTATCCTGATCTGTTCTAACAACAAGAACAGGAGTACTGTGTGGCCCATCTCCTTTCCCAGTAGATGCAAACACCGTAATATTGTAGTTCACATACTCCTTTAGTTCAGTTATGACTTTTTGACGATCATTGGGCGCAGCTGAAACATTCGCATTGTGATTCTGTGTTTGTGACTGGTATGAAATTGTGTATCCTGTGATGATACCATTCTGTTGCTCCGCTGGCACTTCAACCCACGAGACTAAGATGCTGGTTGAGCTGGTGCTATATCCTGTCACATTCTGTGGAGCACCATCAGGTCCTTAAATTGAAAAGAAAATTTTGAGTTATTGAGGATGATGATGGATGCTTTCAATAAATTGAGTTAATTCTGTGACGTTTATGACTGACAACCTGTGTTTTTATTTATGTTTCCATAAATATATGAGCTGCTTCAAACTTTGTATAGCACACGCGGGGTACTTACGTTTTGGAGTATTGTGTAGAGAAATGTCACTTTTTTACTTGTTATGTTTATTTAACTTCTACACGAAGAAGCCTTTAATCAATGAAGTGCGATAATCTTGCATATAAAAATCGCTCTCTGAGGGTACTCTTCTTTACAAAGTGCAATTAGATTAGCAATCTAACATGTCATATAAGGAGTATTTTCCGAAAGATCTCGAGATTTGGAAAGAGTGAAATTGTTTCTTCCCACACGGTATAGCTTTTTGAAACGAACTTAATATTTGAGAAAATACATAATTAACTTACGGCGCAACACCTGCTTATTTCAGTAGCTCTAACTGAGCCGGTGGGAAGAACAAAAATTCGAAAGAAGGACGGACGGCTTCAAAAGGAGAGCTAGAAGGGATCAGAATTTGAAAGAAAGAGATGGATTCTGGCCATAAAAGTAGGAATTGAATTGGCAAGAATGAACAACTTACTATCTTGATCTGTCTTCCTTTCAGTTTGATTGCTCTCAGCACTGGCACCTTTATTGTTAAAAGCCTGCATGGAAAACACGTACGAAGTAAACTCCTCCAATGAGATCACCAGGTATGAAGTGGTGTCCTTTCCAAGGACAGTACGATTTTCTTTTAGTGCACTATCTGTTTTCTTGTACAATATAAAATAACCAAGAATGGCACCTCTGGCTTGTTCTTTTATGAGTATCTAGACGAGGAAAAGAAGAAAAACATTCACCGTGTTCTTATTATTAATACATACACTTAATCAAAGGAACGCGTTCAAGTCAAGCACTGATGCCTAATTTTTAATGATAGGAGCCAATTGTTTTCTGGGAAGCATACAAACTGCAAATTCTTAGTGATCTTGTATATTAAAGTGTGTCACAAGGCTGAAACAACACGCTGAAACCATAACAGTTAGAATAGATATACCATGATTAATTTATATTCCAATCATACCTGCCAAGAGACATTGACAGCAGTGGAATTGAGAACAGTCACATTGAAGGCTGGAGCAGTGCTTGGAGCTGTTAAAAAAAATTTCACCTTTGCAATTATCATTCTTTAGCATTGGCGTATGCCATTGTACAGATATGTACCTGATGTCTTTTTAAATCAAACTAATTGAGTAACAAACGATGCCCACTAACTAAGGGGGAGAGATGCTAATCCAAGTTGTTTCCTTTTAATTACATAACTGTTTGTAAGGATCAGTAATGGAAAAAGGTCCTGGTTAAAGCAATGCTTGCAAAAGTTAAAGCAATTAGTAGCCAATTATACTCGTAACGTCCGCCGCTCATTTAAAGAAACAGCCTCTGTAAAAGTCATTGTTTTGTCTGACCAGACAACTAACCTTTCCTTTTTTACCACCTTGAAGGATAAACCACCACTGTTAAGCAAATCTTTTGTTTTATATAATTTTAAATGTTCAGGTTGTGGATTATCATACATTGGTAAAATAAATAGAACACTACGAGAACACTTACTAGAACATGCGTGTCACAATAATAGTGTTGTTAATGAGCACCTATCTAAGGGCGCGTTTTTTCATTCACAATTCTGGAATAAGAATCGAAAGAATGTGAAATGCGCGCGTTTTTCTATTCCGCACTCTTATTCCGTAATGGACAGAATACCATTCTATCCATTCTGCTCCCAGGGGCAGAATGAACAGAATGTTGCGAATGAAAATCCAAGATGGCGGACGGCGAGAAGAGCGCTGCGGATTCAAATACGTCTCTACAAAGGAAAAAATCAGGTTATACTTTTGGACAAAATGAAACATTGCTTCTAATTCCATTGTACCAAAAGTACAAGGAAAATTGCTGCGATAACGGCTGCAATGGCAGCCTCTTCGTCGGCCGCCTTATTTGTTAGCAATGTTTACTTGGCCAGGACGGACGGACGTTTTTTTATGCAGACAATCCGAATTATTCCTAGCATTCCGTACCAACCATTCTTATTCCAGAATTGTGGATAAAAAAACGCGCCCTAAGTCTGAAGGTTTTAATTTTATCAGGAGCTTGTTTGAAATCCAGCTTGATTCCCCGCACTCTCTGGACAAAAGATCATTCAATATACAAACAGTACACGATAATACCACTGTAATTGCTCAAGTAAACCATTGGAGTGTGCTACTTTTAAAAGAGGCCTTGATGATTAAACATGGTACGCCAAATCTGAACTCGGGACTGAAGGTGTCAAGGGACTTACAATTGTTCGAACATAATTGTAATTTCAAATCACGAGTGTAGTTTTTTGTAGCCTTTTCTATTTGTTCTCATTGCCTGATGATGTTGTTAGAATAACCAACGAAATATTGCTCCGTTAAATCCTGCATTTTTGTAATCTAAGTCTTAGATTTGTGAGATGCAGTTCTTTGGACTCACGTTTATACTTTACAAAGCAAAGTATTTTATGTATATTAACAGTAGCGTGCCACTGATGTTTTACACCAAATTTGTCACCTTTTTGGAGAACATGAATAAGAGCCACTCCCTCCAAACTTCTCAACATAAAATAGATACATTGTTGGAACCTTATTGTTATTTGTAGAAACCTCACACCCTCCAGACAAATGTAAGGAAATGTGTGTTCTACAGTGTGTAGAGTATATAGAGTAAAATATTCAATGTTCAAGAAATTATACCAATCCATAAAGTTAATTTTCCAACTCTCATACAGGAATTAGCCAGAAGACTGATACCACATATTTTCGAGTAAAAGCTATTAAGTAACATACCTTCTTCATCTGTGGTTGTACTCACTACAGAGCTTCTAAGACTAGGACCAACTTTATTAGTTGCAAACACCAAGATAAAGTAAGTTGTCCAAGGAAAGAGACCCTCAAGAGAAGCACTTGTGGAGGAGTTAGATACCACACAGGTGCCATTTGACAATCCTTGACATTTAGCACCACTAAAGGTCTGATTATCTTCACTGATCTCCACTGTGTAGTTAAGAATTTCACTGTTCCCATCAAAACCAGCTCTCCAGGAGATATTTACCACACGAGATCCCTTAGAGTCAACCAACACATCTTGTGGTGGGTCTGGTACCACTGTGAAGTATGATATTGATTTTAGTAAACACAACTAAACTAAAGACCCGCAGGGTGTAAATGGCACTTCCCAGGGTACAATATGTCGGTTAAAAGGGCTGGCTTGCTTTCCCGAGATCTTGGTAAGCCTGGTAAACACAACAAAAATTTACGCTGCAGTTAAGGGCCAGCCTGGCTTTCCGTATATCCCGGTATAGTGATGCCGGGATCCGGGTAACCCGTGCTGAGATTTATAGCAGTCTTTGTAATAGACATCCATTCACCAGGCTAGCCCGGCTTTAAGTCAGGCCAGTAATTTAATTTCGCACTAAAACTTATTCCGCCTTAGACGATCCTTCCCTTATCACATGACAGATGACTGGAACGCAAATTGCTGCATAATAGTAATACTGGGTGAAAAAATTTGTTTAATTTATCAACCAGGGATTAAGCCCGATTAAGCTAATCCAGGATTAACGCAAACGTTGACTCGAGTTTAATTGCTAATCAGAAAGATTCTTCCAAAAGATTTTCAGCCCTCAGTTTTGACTTGGACTTTACTTTACCTTTAGCTTGAAATTATCCTTTAAAGCCATTTTAACGAACGACGATGGAAGCCTCTTCGTTGTTAAATTTGAAAGTGTTCCAGACGATGAATTTTAATACAGCCTTGGAGTAAAGTTATTCTTATGAACAAGCATGCGTGGTGAGGGTTTTGAAAAGGTGTACCGCGCGATTCAACTGCATTTCCGTTCACGTTGACCAAACCTACAAGAAATTTCGGCAAGATTCAACAGCCCCACACATTAATTATGTATACATTTTGCGTCTCAAACTCTATATTCATGCTCGTTCTTTGGTAAGAGGGTTAGTATGACAGTGATGCATGTATAAAACGTCTGGGGCTGTGCGGAAATCCTTCCGAAAATTCTAATACGAACGATCACAGGGACTAGATCATGACTTGTAAAATACAACTGTAGACTATTCCAATTGTCATGAATACCAGTCCCGGCCGGAAGTTTCTTGGACAACTGAAACCTCGGGGAAAGTGAAAAGTATGTTAGACTATCAAACTGATTCTACTTTATAATCTTCTCGGAGATATACTTATTTAGAAATTTCTAATTTTAAAAAAATGGTTTTGGCGTCGAAGAGGGGAAAATTTGGAAGGTAGACTTCGCATACTTAAGGAAACCCTTAATATAATTGTTCATTCTATTAAAGCTTCTATCTGAATGATTCGAATGAAATGAAAAGCAACTAATCTCCAAATGCAAGCGGAGTAGCAGCGCATAACAGGATAAAAAAAATCCTTTAGCAGCCATTTTAAAAGCTAAACAGTGAAATAATAGGCTTCGACTTTCGCTCTAATACGTCCATTTGAGTAAAAGCGGAATTAATGTTAGCTGTAGGTATGCAAATTCGATTATGTTTCGAAAAGCAAACATAGACGAGTCAAGAAACAGGTCAAGCATAAAACCTAGCGGACTGTTTGTTGTGCTAAACATTTTAATTTCAAACATTTTGAACGGCGTTTTGTAATAACTCAAAAATATGGAAGCAGCACCCTTCAAAAGTTTTACTTCTACTGGACCTTTATAACCTGCAGCTGTATTGATTTTTGGGGTTGGGAGCATTGTTCTCAGTGTTGTTTTTTCTTTTGTTCTCTCGTCCAACCATGCAAAAACGTTGCAAATATTATTTAATCCTTGAATTGTAATCGGTCAGGAATTCAGTCATGAACTGCAAATGACTAGAATAAACTATATTATTAAATGGCCGGTACAGGTCGCCCTAGCAGTTTAATACCGCAATATGAAAAGAAGTTCTGAAGTCGAAATCACGTGTGGGGTAGATTCGGTGCCTATTTGGTGCACCAATTTCAGCTAACCTATTTCGGTTCAGGAATAACAAAATATATACGGAATATTTAAAGGGGCACATTGTCAGCCATTTAGTGTCACTTTGAATAGCCAGAAAAAAAATGTTTGAATCGATTGAATCGTCAAAATAATGGTTCACTTTTGTTAGCATTTACGTTTACTATTAATTATGTTTGGCTGCGGATGGCGAGGATGAAAATGGATTACAACTTGAAAAAATTGGCCAGTTTTTTTCAAATTCTTCCTGTGTATTGTAGAGAAGTCACTAAAAACTGATTATAGCTTGCTCTTCCCCAGATAAATCCCTTAACATTTTCTTCCCGGTGCTCTAATAGCAATTTAATGTTAGAAAATGGGTTCTTTGTCAAATACTTGAGCAGCTTTGACCGAACTACAGCAAAATCATCGTGACAGTACCCCTTTGAGTTCCTAAGAGAACGCAGTCTACAGTTGTATTTTACAAGCCATGATCCAATCCCTGTGATCATTCCTAATAGAATTTTCGGAAATATTTCCGCACAGCCCCATACTATTTTTTAGGCATGCATCACTGTCATACTAACCTTCTTACCAAAGAACGAGAATGAATAAAGAGTTTGAGTCACAAAATGTATATATAATTAATGTGTAGGACTGTGCGGAAATCTTGCCGAATTTTCTTGTAGTTTTAGTCAACTTGGCGGAAATGCAGTTGAATTGCTCGGTACACCTTTTCAAAACCTTCACCACACATGCTTGTTGATGCGAAAAACTTTGTTCCAAAGCTGTAGTGAAATTCATTTTCTGGAACACTTTCAAAATTAACAATGAAAAGGACATATGTGCAACTATTTCAATTGAATACTGGTCCCGGAAGTTTCTTGGACAAATAACTGAAACCTCAGGAAAAGTGAAAAGTATGTTAGACTATCAAACTGATTTTACTCTAAAATCTTCCTCGACATTTACTTGTTTAACAATTCTGATTTGAAAAAATGGTTTTGCCGTCGAAAAGGAGAAAATTTGAAAGGTTGTCTGAGACTTCACATACTTAAGGAAACCCCAAAGACAAACTGCTCATTGCATTAATCAAAGATTCTATCTGAATGATTAAAATGTCTTGATTAAAAGCAACTTACCTCCAAAAACGAGCGGTGTAGCAGCGAATAACAGCAGAAAAAGTCCTTTAGCAGCCATTTTAAGAGCTAAATAGTAAACGGCCTTACGCTTGCACCATTTCATTAATCAAAGCTGCAGGCATGCAAATTCGATTTATCTTTCGAAAAGCAATAAAAGATAAATCAAGGAACAGGTCAAGCATAAACCCTAGCGGGCTGGTATGTCAAGAAAACATTTTAATTTTAAACATTTAAACAGTTTCAGTAGACCTGCATCCTTCAATACCTCTATTTTTAGTAGACCCTGATAACCTGCAGCTGTATTCATTTGCTTATTTGGGTTGGAAGTATTGTTCTGTTGTTCTCTTGTTCTCTCGACCAACCGTGCAAGACGTTGCAAATTAAATGGTGCAGGTCGCCCTAGCAGTTTAATACTGCAATATGAAAAGAACTGCTCTGAAGTCGAAATAATATATGGGGTACATTCAATGCCTATGGGTGCACCAATTCTAGCTATTCTATTCCGGTTCAGAAATAACAAAATATATGCAGAATCGGGATTAAAGTTGCCAAAAAGAGTGTAATCCCAACTATTCCGACACATGCAGAATAATAGTATAAAGACGCGAAAAAATGTCCACGTGCATGCATGGTAACTCACTCTGTAGACATGTTTTGCTGCCTTTATGATGTACATTTTAAACTTCCCTTCGCCATGGTCCGACGGCGTGTTTCGTGAAGAAGAAAATGAGTTCAAATGATCTTGATCATGTGGATCAAACCTGTCGCCACACTAACTGGGAGAATGTAATGAATGATACCGTGTTTATGAAGGAAATGGGAACCAACACCTGATGTTTAACTAAGGTGTGATTCTATTGTAAACTGTCTTCTAAGTAAATGCGACATTTGGAAGGTCGAAGTTAAATTCTGTTTACTATCGGTCGACTATCAAAGTCGACAGAAACAAAGACCGAACCGTTTAATTGTTCTACCATAAACCAGTGAACGATCTTTTCAGCACCAAAAGGGTAAAAATGGGTGATGCATCAGATTGCAACTTTGCCTTAGTGATGTTTTACATGATACCGGCGCGACTTTTAGTCTGGTACGAGTCCACTTCGTTTCCCTCGTGGTTCTGTATTTGCTTACATGACACCGGCACAAAATCTCACACCAGAGCGAGTCATCCGGGCACTGTACCGGAGCGGGATCGCATTATCAGTCCGGTACGAAAACTCATCCCGATGTCTTGAAAACGCGGTACGACTGTTCGTTCCGGCATGAAATCACTCTCCCAGGAGTGTGGAACGTGTAGCGCATGCGTAATCTATTTAATCCAAGGTGGAGTCACAGTCACGTCAGATTTCTTTCACTAGTACCACGATTTCATATACATAAGTGTAAAGAATCAAATGTACACTGGTAATGATTCGTCGGTGTATAGACGTACGTCATCTTGTATTTGTTAATTTATGCTTTGCTGACAAACGCAATTTGATCTTTTTGACAAAAAAAATTTTAAATAAAAAAAAAAATACCCTCCCCCCCTTCCAAAAAAAAAAAAACAAAAACAGTGGATACAAATGCAATGAAGGCAAAATTTTAATCAATAGATTAGAAAAAAATTATAGACTTATACTACCTTGTATTTGTTATTTTTGCTTTGTTGACAAATGCAATTTGATCTTTTTACGAAACATTTCAAATAAAAAATACAACAATAAAAAAAGAAAAAAAAAGAAAAAACTCACAGGATACAAATGGAATGAAAGCAAAATTTTAATTAATAGATTAAAAAAAAAATTAATAAAAGCCAGGTTTTTTGGGGGACAAGTACTATCCTACCGGGCATTTTCGCCGGATGAAGTCTCTCTAAAGAATTGAAAAATTGTCAAATACTTGTGAATTGTTCGTGGCTAGTCTGACGTGGCGTTTCGTCTCGGCCAAGAGACTCTTCAGAGACCTTTAGAATTTATAGGCAAACTCGTTGAGCATCACCCTCAAAGCCCCGTTCCCAAATTCAAGATGTTAGCAGTCTGGCCCTCTATCGCAGGAGGATTCCCAACCGCACGTACACGAGTTGAAATTTATACAACAAAGAATTGAAAAATTGTCAAATACTGCTACTGCTAACATCTTGAACGGGACTTTGAGCGTGATGCTCAACGAGTTTGCCTATAAATTCTAAAGGTCTCTGAAAAGTCTCTTGGCCGAGACGAGTCAGACTAGCTTGTCAGACTAGCCACGAACAATTCACAAGTATTTGAAGTCTCTCTCCAGACAAAGGCTATCGCGTCACATGATCATTTTAAGCCAATCAAACAAGGAGTTACTGGTGAATAGTGAAAGCCTACTAGTTTGGTTTGCGACTGTGGCAGAGATATATATTAGAAAAGAATGTCATCCCTTTCGGTTACTCAGTCTGAAAAGCTGGGGGTTATTCAATATTGTCACCCCTAGCGCCCTCGATTTGCAGAACAAATGCAGGACAGAAGCCTTGTGTTTACTTTCCCCAAAATTTGGGGAAAAATTTGCGCACACCAAATCGGGAAATCCAGGACTCAACAACAACAACAACAGTAAATAGAAATTTGTATTGCGCAAATTTCATAAATGTTCAAATGCGCATAACTATAATAGATAAAAATCCTAATACAACTCCATGATAAGATAAAGAAAAAATGTCATATTAGTAACTAAAGATAAAATCTACAAAATACAAAGCTATGATAAATATGCTAAACGAAAAACGTGCGATTTCGTTTTTTTCCCTACCGGGGTTTAGCCCCATATGGAGGGTGTGGTTAAGTCCTAGCAGCAAAACTATTTCGGTGCTCATATGTCTTCGTTCAAACTTCGATCACGGAGACACAAAAAATACTTCGAGATAACGGGCTACCTAGTTTCTGATTACTTGGGGACTATGATTTGGTGTCCGTAATAACTGAGAAAGTCCATAGTAGCACGTGTAATTTTCACTAATTCTTGTTCACCGGGACTCCAAGCCCTGTTCGTAATAGCGAGATGTCTGCAAGGCGGGAGTGGACTGACTGTATTTTAAAGATACATTAAAGGCTAATTATGGCGCAATTTGACAAAGAACATAAGTGAGCGAAAGAAAACCGGGCCTACTCAGAAACATCTGTGCCAATGCTACGGAAAACAAATAAATAAATAACAATAACAAAATTGCATAAATTGGGCCGAATTTCACCCGGTCCTGCACCAACAGAAAAAAGCAATCGGCCGACAAACAGGCCATGTTTGTCTTCTCGGTATTGAACTTGATCTAGCTTGCAATGGAGGCTCTTGCGGGAAGATATATTGAAAGATTGTTTGCATGTGAATAGATTCCTCCTCTTAAGCCTTGTGTGTAAGATCCGTTCCATTTCAATACCGAGAATACGAATAAAGTCTATTGTAACGTGTAAATTGGCCAATGCGATTGAACGTACTAATCGAGCTAATAAATTGGTACGAGTAAATTACCCTTAAAACATAGATTACCATTTTTTTTTTTTTTACCTATAGACTTTTGGGCCAATTATTTAAAAAGAGTCTGGCTTAGGCTGCGACTAAAGACAATCAGTGTGCCTCCAATCTGTTCATAAGTGGTTTATTTTAAGTAGATAAATAGTTTTCTGGTGTGTGATGCAAGCCTTCTTTTACCGTCAACAGCAGACAATGTTTAGATAATTATGACTGTTGGAAAAATTGAAAAATGGTTTAAAACGTGGTTTTGTCAAAGACCGTCTAAACTGTCTTTTAATAACCGACCCTTAGTTTTTCCTTTCACTAGAAGGACATATAAAGTAGTCCTCACTTTAGTACTCCAAAAGTAAATGTTAATTCGTAATGTATTTTGTGTTGGTTCAGCAACTACGATCCCATTCGTGTTTCACGCCATCTTTTCATATAACTCTTGGTATATAGTTTGGCGACTTAATTCCAAAGGCTGATACCGAGGATCATCGGTGTTCTTTTCATATTTGTCATCCTTGCTTGGAGTATCGTTATCAAAAGTATCATTCTGGCCAGAACTGAGCATGTCAACCGGGACTTCATATGCTGCCTGCTCGTCGCTTTCCTTTCCTGAATGAAGTTGTGTCTTGTTGCTGAAACTTGCCTGATCAACCAGTTCTGTAGTTTGGTTGTTCATCTCTTTGTTATCCTCATCACATGGAATAACTTCTATATAGTTTTTATTCTGGTCAGAACTTAGTATGTCAACCGGGACTTCGTAACCGGCTTGGTCGTCATGAAGTTGTGTCTTGTTGCTGAAACTTGCCTGATCAACCGGTTCTGTACTTGGGCTGTTAATCTCTATGTTATCATCTTCATAAGGAATAACTTCAATATAGTTTTCATTCTGGTCAGAGTTTGGCATGTCAACCGAGACTTCATATGCCTGCTCTTCGCTTCCGGCTGGCCTGTAATCGGAAGTTTGAATTGAACTGGCAAGCTCGTCATGAAGTTGTGTCTTGTTGCTATAACTTGCAAAGTCAACTGGCTTTGTGGATGGGCTGTTCATATCGGGTATCTCTGTGTTATCAGCTTCACATGGAATAACTTCAATATAGTTATCATTCTGGCCTGAACAAGGTATGTCCACTGGGACCTCGTATGCGTCTAGGTCGTCCGATACGTTCCTATTAGCAGACGCTTGGTTTGAACTGGTGAGTTCGTCATGAAGTTGTATGGCGTTGTTATAACTAGCATGATTAACTGGTTCTGTGGACGCATTGCTCATGTCAGAGATCTCAATCTCCTCTTTCTGCTTTGAAAGAACGTAATCATAATTATGACGCGGAAGTACGTCATCTATGACATCATACACGGCCTGATCACGTGAACTGGCGATTTCGTCATGAAGATGTATCCCGTTGTTGTTATAACTTCCAGGGTAAGGTGGTTTTGTAGATGAGCTGTTAATGGCAGACATTTCAATATTTGTTGGTATCTCTGTTAAACATGACAAAAGGAGAAAAGGAAGTGAAAAAAGAATGAACAAATGATGAAATAAATTTAAAATAAATAAATTAGAACTGCGAACAGTCGTGTGTGGAATCGCAAAGCACTGAAATATTAAAATTACACGTGTATATATTCGTAGGTATGTAATATCAAAAGCTGAAGTCCTCTTAAATTTGCTAGCATCTAGCCAATGAGAATGTAAATGGCATGTAGAGTTAATGACATTATATAAGAAGTTTAAAAGCCATTTTATGGAGGTATCCGAACTTTTCAAAATTTTGGTGGCAGAACGAGCATGCCAAGGTTTTCTTTACCTCTTTCAGGGCTTCAGTGCAATGGCAAAATTGAAATACTGCAATATTTTTCCCACCAACTAGCTACTTTGGTAAAATTTCCCTGCTAATTTTTGGCTATCCCAAATTGTCGAAGTCTTTTCCGGGGAGGATCCCAAAGTCACGGAAGGTGTTCCGACAATTTACCAAATTCCGATACCAGACATCATTCGATATTTCCTTATACGAAAATTCCCGACCTTTACGCTAACTTAGTTTTGTGGTGGGAAATACATGTCGAATCTTAGACACGGACCCGTGCTATGAAAGGAATCACTGCCGGCCGCCAGTCATTTCATTGTAGACACTGAGTTGTCAACATCTCATACTCCGTGTGGGAAGATGTGATAGAAAATTGACAGAATAAATTTTCTAATTTATATTTTTCAATCTCCATCGGAAAAAATACGAGATTTACCCCAAAGCACAAGAGTTCTGACGGGCGGAATTACAAGTATTTTCGCCCAAAGTCATCTGTGAACCTTCGATTATCATTTTCCTCACCGTTCACATTCGGCCTTCTCGACGCCTTTCGTCCGCCATCGATAATGAAATGTTGAGGCAGTGATTATGCGACAGAGCCGCTCTCCCTTTTATAATACTTGTCCTAACCAACTCATTCTCATTCAATTCCTCATTCTCACCAACCTTGCCGTAAACCTTGTATACAAGTGTAAATCTCTCTTTATTTCTTCTTTCTTTCTCTCTTTTCTATTTTACCTTCTTCTTTTTTCTTTTTATTTTTTGGCTTTACTACCATTGATATACATTTAATTATATACAATAAATAATTTGTAATTAAACGTAAACAGACAGGCCCACCAAGACTTAAGCACTAACTACCTGTGGGCCAGTCCAATTGTAAATTTTAAAATTAAGAGAAATAAACATGGTTGTTTGTTTTTATATTTGTTGTCGTTTCTTTAATGATGTTTAAAATAAGTCAAGATTTACCTTTACCGCGAGATCGACGCCAGAGTACCACCGCACCAGTCACCAACAGTAAAATGATAAGCACCACCACTACGGACACAGCAATCACGATGATAGCTGTTTGAGACTTCTTGGTTTTAAATGTAATGAATCCTTCATTTTCATAATCACCGTTGTTAGCAAAGGAGCGCTGAAAGACTGCGTACTCAGTATCGTCGTACAGCTTCCCATTTAAAAACTTCAGGGTGACTATAGAAGAAAGAAAACAAATCAACAAAAAATCCGCAACTAGTTGATTGAGATGCTAGAATGGAGGAGGAGCACAGATTGGGAATCTCAAAGCATTAATTCACATCTATTAAACCACTCACGTTCCCATCGCCCCTCTCCTACGGGAACAAGTCGTATTAGGGAACCTAAGCAAAGACAACGGTGATGGCAACGAAAACGTCACTTGAAAATGCTACTTCATTTTATTTGGACTACTTCGCGATTATTTCTACCCATTCGACTCATACAAAAACGCGAACTACCCAGGAACCAATCACTGTTAGTCATGGTGTTCAAGCTTAGAAAACTACTGGGAACGAGTGTTAAATTATTTTCATTTAATCAAAAATTGGAGTCCATCACAATGAAGATCACATTAAAGTTAGTCAGTTAACCAATCTTGTGGTTCTGTCATTACATTGCAACCATGTAGAAGGCTTTCAAAAATCGGAGATGGTATGGATTTGGGGGACAACATCTCAGAATTAGAGACATTCCTATGGAATTTGGACGATCTTTGACAGGTCACAGCCTGGTTACTACGCAATGAAACATAACCAAACTTGGCAAACTTTCTAATTGTTATGTGATCTTTCGGGAAATAGGGTTCATTTCTTCATATGACGTAAATTGAACTATTTGTATCAAGCTAAGAACCATACCCTTTATGGCTTCTGAACGGGCAATTCCACTTGCCACAGGTCAACTTGTTATGGTGCTGAAAGAGATCTGGGAGTCAAGGAGTCACTAGAAAGTCTAGAATCTTATCTGTATGTTAAATGACCGGTAAACCGTCAGTTCATGTTGTTAAGAGAAACTTACATGACCCACTTGCATTCGATGTCGGCGACCTTCGGAAGTAATAGTACTTTCCATCTCCAATAGTAAATGTTGATTCTGCCTCTTCTTTTGCAAAACCTGCTGTGATGTACGACTCTCCTTCTACTTGATCCTCATATGTTCGTGGGACGAATTCGTATTTGCGATCAGCAGGATTCCCTGGATGCTGGCCGTTCTTTAATGGTGTAACAATCACTTGAAAGAAGCTGTGAATGATAACATTAAAGCTTTACAATGGCTGAGAGGAAGAAATTAAGAGAAAAAGAAACCGTACCACTCGGCTAAAAGAACAACCGAGGATATTTCCAGCTATACTCTTTTCAATTTTATCCACGAGAACAACCAGTGAAGAGAATTTGTATTTACATATTTTTCAAGCAACAAGACTGTAAAAGTATAATAATAGATTAATGGGACCGGGTGTGGATACAAAATTCAAAAAGCATTCAATTCAATGTAGCATAGCGTAGCGTTCATTCGAATGTAAATGGAATGGACATTATGAATTAATACTGCAAGTCAATCAATCAATCAATCAATCAATCAATCAATCAATCAATCAGTCAGTTAATCAGTCAGTCAGTAAGTCAGTCAATCAATTAGTCAATCAATTCAATCAATCAATCAATCAATCAATCAATCAGTCAGTCAGTCAAGCTCCATACTAATGTGGGGACACAAATAGAATACAACTAGTTAACAATAACTGTAGAAAAATCAAAATATGTACAAGACATTGTATAAAAATAAATAACAAAATCAATGATTAAGAACTAATTCGAATTATATGGTTATGAATTACGAAGGACACAGCCCCTGCAGCCTTGAAAACGGCCAGCGATTTAGATTTACTGAAAGTATCCATTTATCTCAGGGATTCTTTTTCAAAAAGAAAACGTGAGGGAGAGGGGTGGGGGTGAGGTGGGTGCACCGCAGAGGGCAGTTGATAACCTCCAAAGATTCTTGCGCACAGAGACATTAGAGTGGGACACCATAAGCCAGCTACGTCAACGCCACTTAACCACACCCAAGCTGAAGCAAATTTTCTAATTATAAAGCGGCACGACTTGTAACACAGCTATGAATACTGACCTGACTGGTTTACCATTGCTCAAAACGTGTTTGTTTACAAACTTGATTGTTGCTTCTGTAGTTCCGATATTTCCTTCAACAGGTGACGTTAACGTGGGCACGGCTGAAAAGTTTGTTTTATGTAGAAGTGAGTAGTGGGCAAAACACAGCAATTATTTAATAGCCTCCACAGATGTTGATGGGCCAAAACTAACCCCACCCCACCCGCCACCCCAACAACAACGAACATATGGGCCTTCTATAGTAACTAACACACCATATCTTTTTTCATTCCACACGTACCCAGTTATCCGAAACTCTTGCTTGAGTCTCAGTACCCAAAACAATACAACGAAAACCCAAAAATTCTAAGTTGGTGAGTTGGTATTATCACACTCGTCAATACATACTAGTGCTCTTTAGTAGAGTCAGTGAAAGCCATTCACAGTTTACGAAAGAAAAGATCTGATGGAGTGCCCTGAAATTGCGACTATTAAACAGCTTTCAGTCCACCGTACGGACTTCTATGTAAACCACTCTTAGTGATGGAGCTCCCAAATAAAAGATTGTTATTATTATTATTGTTATTATTATTATTATTATTATTATTATTACATAGCTAGTAACTATGCATATTTAATCCCATTAGATACTTATATTTTTATAGCATGTACATGTGTTTGTAATTAGTTTTAACATTTACCTATTTATATATTTCTTTGCAAAATACGCAATTCAGTCTATTGACTGCGATGTATTTTTGAATAAACAGTCTATTCTATTCTATTCTATTCTATTCTATTCTATTATTATTATTATTATTATTATTATTATTATTATTATTATTATTATTATTATTACGGAAAAAGATGGCGGCTTTACATTTTACCACATGTAATTATAAAATGCCTAGCGAAACTAACACAGCCAAATAAAAAATATTACGCTCAGTTATAGAAAGCCATTTTTTTCCAAATTAAGGCCTGTACTAACAACATTGTACATGCTAGATTTAAAGTTTTCAGAACTTTTCTGTGCGTTTTTATGAGCGTTTTAAGGGATTAATTTTGTACGCTAAGAATTATGGGTAAATGTACCAGTGGCCATCTTTTTCGCTACAGTGGATTGCTTTCTTACGTTCACTTATTGCCTTCTTTGGAGGTACACTTAATGGGCCACTGCCCTTTGAAGTTGCAGCTTGAATCTGAAATGAATATTCAGCCTTCTGTCGCAGCCCATTAACAGTTGCACTTGAAGCAGGTGCTTTGACAACCGTGGTTTTACTGTCCCCTCTGTCCACGTCCTTGTAGTGTATGGTGTATTGAGTAATAATGCCATGTATGGACTCCACAGGAACTGGTTTCCATGCCAACAGGACGCTAGTGCTGTTAAGCACCGTCACTTTGGTTATTGTAGGAGACGAGGAAGGCTCTGCAAAAAAAAAAAAAAAAAAAAAAAAGAGAAAAAAACAATTAATAGAATCGCAAGGTGCATACTTTCATTTGATTGCTTAATTAGCGCGCACGTTTGAAACATGGCGTGTTTATTCCTTGGTTTTAAGTTCAGTCGATTACTAAATGGTTATTTTCCGCCAAACTACATGGCGTGTTTTCCTTGGTTCTAAGTTCAGTCGATTACTAAATGGTTATTTTCCGCCAAACAACATGTCGTGTTTTCCTTGGTTCTAAGTTCAGTCGATCACTAAATGGTTATTTTCCGCCAAACAACATGGCGTGTTTTCCTTGGTTCTAAGTTCAGTCGATTACTGAATGGATATTTTCCGCCAAACAAGCACGGTGAACAATATTTTCATCACGTTACTTTAACTTAGCTATTGTCCTCTTTGTGTTGAAAATTTAAGGCAAAAAATTACAACAGAAAAAAAAGAATTATCGCCAAAATCACCAGCTTGCCCATCACTCAGAGGGAAAAATGGCGAGACTGAAAAAAAGGCACGCAAGAACATTTGTGGCGATCCTGATTCATATAGTGCTTCTCTGGTAAGAAATTTATATTTAATTGCCGCATCTTCCTCAAGCAGCAATTCTATGTGTAACGTTTTTTGAAGTTTTGTTTTATGTAGTTCCTCTTCTCAGCAAGAACTGATGATCTGATAGACACATAATTAAAAGATACTATTAGGAACAATCATTGGGTAACTTGAGTGGTATCGTTGGTCTTTCCCGAGCACAGTGACCGATTCTTCGATTCTAGTAAATAATCAGTGAAGGTATGAAAGTATATTTTCGACAACTTTTAATCATTTCAAGGGAATCACAAAAAAAGTAAGTAAGGAAGAGTTAAGTGACTGTTTCCAATCCAACAAATTGAAAAGAGCCGCCGACACCACCCCTAATAAGTTATAAAACGAGATTAACTGACTCAACATCTTCGATCGCCGATATTTTGTGGTTATAATAAACCAGTTTATCCAAAACTGATTCTGCATCCGAGCAACACCGATTGAATGTAAGTGTGTATACTCACTATCTTCATCCGTGCGGACTTGAATTGGATCACTGGCTGGTCCATTGCCTACCGCTGTAGAAGCCAACACTCTAATACTGTAATAAGTATACTTGAAAAGATCTGTCAACCGAAGTTCGCGTTTGAAAGAAAATAGTTGTCTGTGACTTGCTCCCTGTGCGCTTCCTTCTGTCTCCCAGTAGAAAACAGTGTAGCCTAGGATCTCGCCGTGCTGCTTACTCTCTGGTACTTGATCCCACTGGATTAAAATTGAAGTTGAGTTTGTATTGTACGCTCTCACATCATTAGGGGGAGCCCCAGGTACTAAACAGATGAAAGAACAAGAATGAGGACAACAGTTTTTACAACAATGGTGAAATAGCGACCAATTAACACAATGACGCACACGGCATTTCATAAACTATGCAGAACATAAATGGGAATTCATAGGCCATTTCAGCGTTGCTTTGAACATAATTATGAAAGCGAGGCTAAGTACAAAGTTTTTATTATGAAAATTAATTTTCAAATGAAGAGCTTTGCACTTAGCCTCGCTTTCACAGCAACTCGGAAATGGCCTATTGACGCCACGACACTTGATAAACGATACAGAAAATAGCTGGGAGCTGGGATCTAATAGGCCATGTCCGAGTTGCTGTGAGTCTCGTTATGAAAGCGAGGCTAAGAACAAAGTTATTCATATGAAAATAAGTTTTGTTTGCATATGAGTGAAAACTAATTTGCATGATATAAACTTTGCACTTAGCCTCGCTTTCATAATGAGGTTCAAAGCAACTCTGAAATGGCCTATTAGCTCTCGAAATTACGAAGCCAAGACAACTCATTGCATTTTATTATAATAGTGGAATTGCTTACTTACCGTCTTGGTTTGTTTTCACGTATATAGAAGGGCTGAAAGGTCCATCTCCCTTGATGGTGGACGCCAAAACACTGATGTTGTAGCGCTGATTCTTTATTAGACCATTTAGATACGCTTTCCTTGTGGAAAACGCTTTTTTGACCTTCAAATTACCAAGTGCATTTACACTGATTTTACCTATCGCCTGGAACCAGACGGTGTAGCTTAGTATGATGCCGTTCTTGTCAGCAGCAGGAACTTCATCCCACGTGACCAGGGCACTGGTAGGCGTTGTATTGTTTAGTTTTAAATTCATGGGTGGTGCACTGGGTCCTAAGGAAATAATTAATCAGTCGATTTTAAAGATCGGCATGAGCCATCTCTCATTTATCGCAAAATACTCACCAATTTAAGACATTAAACGTAATAGCTGCAATCCTCGTTTAAAATATCCCTTACAATACGGAAATTAATGATCTGAGTAGCCTCAAACTCCAAGCTTAAAAACTTAACTTTCTAAATTTACTCGACGGTGTTTAATGAAAGATTAATGAATAATTACAACAATGAATGAAAGATTACAAAAAAGGTATTTCTCATCATGTAGGTGTTGCCGTTTTTCTTTTTAATTCTCTAAAACACTTAGTCGGTAACCTACGATTTGTTTATTTGCCCCTTTTTTCCCGAAAGCTTGGTACATTCGCTAAATTCTCTGGTAGCATGAGAAAAAGTTATCGATTAGAACTAAGCACGGTATGACAAAAAAAGACGTTGTCCGATTTACTGAAATTTCTACTGAATAAGTTTTCCTTAAACATCTCTGTTTTTAACTGAATGTTGCGCACATTTAAAAACAAAAAAACAAACAAACAACAAAAACGTTTCCTGTAGGTCTTATTCCGGTTCGAGTGACTTTATGCGACATTTCCACTTCCGGTTTGCAGCGCCTGCGACTTTTGATACAAATTTGGATTATTTCAGCTCTGGGAAGGTTATGCACTTTCGAGCCTATTTAATACAGGTGACCATCCAAGCTGACAATTTTCGGATGAAATATAAAAAAAACCCACATATAAGAACCTAGAATTTTCGATGTCAGGCTGAACAGGTTCTTATATTTTACGGTAGTTTTTCACAATTCAGGCTGATTAGGTTTTAAATAGGTTGTTATTTTTCAGAGGTTGTCGTAGTTGTACTACTAATACAGAATGGTTTATTAGTACTTGTCTTTTCGACAACAAAAATGCTTGCCTTGTTTCACCGTAGCTTTATCATCCTCTCTTGCTTTATGGAAAACATATTTCTAGTGAAAACTAATGTAAATCAAAGAAAACATATACACAATAACTTTTTGTCAGAAGTTTCTCACACAATGCAATTAAATTATCCAGAATTTTGAGCATCAAAATTGGAGTGATTGTTTTTGTATAAGAACCTATTTTTCTTTGCCAGGCTAAAAAGGTTCTTATATTTGTGGGTACTTTTAAAAATGCCAAATTTCAGCCTGTAGGTTCTTATGTCACTATAAGGTTCTTTTATGCGGGTTTTTACCACTGAATATACTTAACATATAAAATAGGAACGGAAAAACCTGACAAGGAAGAAGTACTTACTATCCTGGTCTGTTCTAACAAGAACAGGACTACTGTGTGGTCCATCTCCTTTCACAGTAGATGCAAACACCGTGATATTGTAGTTCACATACTCCTTTAGTCCCGTTATGTTCTTTTGACGATCATTGGCCCCAGCCGAGATGCTTCCATTGTGATTCTCTGTTTGTGACTGGTAGGTAATGGTGTAATCGGTGATGATACCATTCTGCTGATCCGCTGGCAAGTCATCCCACGAGACCAAGATGCTGGTTGAGCTGGTGTTATTCCCTCTCACATTTTGTGGAGCACCATCAGGTTCTGGAAGAAATGTTTACACATCACGTTATAAATTGTGTAGCATCCCTCCCTCCAATAACGTTAACGTTTTTCATAAGGGTTACTTAAAGGGGAAGTATCCTGGGGTTTTTTATATCTTTTGTTAAAAAATGATGAAATAAGACCTTCAATTACCTGCCAAATAATTCTAGAATGACGAGAGGAACAAAATCAACTCAGTTCTCGAAAGAAACAACTTGTGATCTGTTCTAGCGCATTTTGGAAACAAAAATGCGAGAACTTGAAAAACATTAGCCTCATATTTTTCAAGTTTCAATCCAAATCGGCCTAATCTGTAATCTGTCTCTGACCAGAGGCACTAATCGACAGTTTTATTGCACTAGGGTGATAATTTTTAACAAACTTGACAATTATTTCGTTGTTTCTGCTGACAGTCAAACATTTTTGGGTTTTGAAATGACAGCAAATTTTCGTGATACTTCCCCTTTAAGTTAAGGATCGAGTGAAGGGGGGGGGGGGGGGTCTAGTTTAAAGAAACTGGGGTGCTGTCTCGGGTAAGAAAATGAACACGATTGTTTGGTTTTAAGAGCTGAAATGAGGTAAATCCCCCCCCCCCCCCCCCCTCCATCCCCACCGTATTTTTTAAGACCAAACTGACAGAGGTTGTAGGGCCACGATATAGTTCGTTTCACGAAGAGAAACCAAGTCAAGTTGACAGCTGGGCCCGAAAATCTTATCTGACTATCTTGATCCGGCACAATCAAAGGATATAAAAGCTGACGTGGAATATGGCAACGTGAAAAACACGAAAAACTAGTTGAATGATAAGCGTTCGCTGTTTCCGTGAGGACAATATCGCCGATTTTAAAGGGAAATTTTTGCTTCTACTCTATCACTACTAGAAGCAAACGTGTGAAATGTGTGTGAAAGGTGTGTGAAATGCATGTGAAAAGTAGAAGCCATGTGAAACATACATGTGAAATAAAATTATGTCAGAATCTCTCTAGTTTCACATGCATATGAAACACCAACAGTGTGTGAAATTGAAAGGCAAAACTTTTAACCTTCAATTGGGCATGTGAAACAACATGTGTAAAAAGAATGTTGATTTCCACATGTGAAACTACCATGTGAAAAAAAAAAAATTTTCATTGCATGTGTGAAAATTTATTCAGTTTAATTTGGACTATATAAAAAAAAGTATGTGAAGCTAAACATTTCACTTAAAGGGCCTATAAAAACATGTGAAACTAGTATGTGAAATATTCTGAGCTGCTGTTAGTACAAATTTTGATCTGAGAGGGCTGGGCATCAATACAAATTGGTCAAATTAATTGCATGGAATATTAATTTATTTATATCAGTAAAACTGAAAAAGGCAAACGAGTGCACATGCTTCATGCACATTTCTGCTTTCTTGAAGTTCAATGAGAAAACACGCACTAGATTACTCACAAACCTTTATCGATAAATCTCGACTCCATAATTATATCTTGTCATATAGAACAGCAATGCTTTGAATCTTAATTCATACGACTTTCATGCACAATGCCAGCTTTTAAAATCTTCGAGTTACAGCAACATCAACACCGGCAGCCATCTTGGATTTCATTCAGACTGGGAAGACTGGGCACCATTTTGGTCAGCAGATATGCCACTGCAGGCTCGGAGAAAGACCGTTCATGCTGGATTTTAGGCGGGAATCGTCGCGGGATTATGTACAGGACACATTCCCTCTGGTTTTTACCTCTGTTAAGCTAAAATATGATGTCTTCAAGCAGCAAAATGTGGATAACTACTTTTTAGAAAGAGGTAAGCTTCCGCATCAATAATTTTGAAGAAAGAGACTGCATGAAAATGTGTGATTTTATAGATTGATCGTCCACGCGAATTACTGCATACATGTACATGTACATGCACAGACAACAAATTAAATTAATCAACACGCATATATACATCCCTATTTATTTTTAATATAAAGCCTTTTCAAACGTTTTTACGAAGTTATTTGTAGTCGAATTAATATCAAGCCTTGTTATAAGCTGATGAAGACTTATACGATCTGATCAGGATTTTATTGAAGTTGAATGGAGTGTATATATATTTTTTGTAGCACCACGAGTTATAATTAAAGGTTGAGTACCCTCATTCTTAATACCCAGCTGAAACCAACAAGATTGTTACGGGTAAGAAACTCACTGCAACACAGCCCTTATGCTTTACTGTCACTAATTATGTATTAAATCACTCAGAAGAACTGACTCAAAGCGCACAATTTTTTTATTTTACTGTAGATTGTCAACTCTGTGGCTCAGACTAAAGAGTGCGTGCAGCTTCAGACTAGAGACAAGGCACCAAATCCTGCTCAATAAGCTAAGTCATTTATGGCTGTTGGAGTCTATTTTACAGTCAATCCAGGTCACGCGTAAACAGTAATTCCAAGAATGAAATGAACATTCGAATTTCTCTTTGTAATGTCCGACGTGTGAATGAAATGTTGGACATCTCTCTGGAAATCGTTCCGAAAAAGACGCATTAACTGAAAAAAAGATTCAAAATACTTGGGAAACAATTGTTATTCTTGAAATATTCAATTTTGCAATGTAAAGAAAAATTCATAGCTTTATACTGTCAATAAGCTAGGGAAATTTATACGGGAACTCTGAAATCTCGTTGGCGATTTTGAAAACTGACATGTAAATTTCTAAACTCTGTTCAAATTTCAAAAATATCGTTCACGCGTGACCTGGGTTGACTGTAACTGATTTAATTTTGTAATGAATCAAGACTTTTGCTTCTGCTCAGGAACGATTACCAAAATAACTTAAATTTTGTAACTTACATAATGGAGTATTGAACATTATTTAATGTATATCACATATAGTTGAAAACAGCAAGCAAATTAAAGGGTACAATAAATCCTTTTGGTCTAATCCAATCATTTTCTTATTATGTTGCACAAATAATTCATGTGAACTAAGAACTATATTTCCCTTAAATTTTCAGCACAGTAATTTTTGCCAATCACTGCTTTACATGTACAGTTTTCTTTTTTGTTTGAAATATTAATTTCTATTATAATTGTTATTTTCTGTAAGAAATTTATAACTGACTGTCAGCATATTATTAAATAAAGTATGGATGTAAAAATGAATTCAATGTGTGAGGTGATGGCAACATTACACTAAAAATACGTGACTCGCAAAACCTCGCAAAGCTGGGGCTGGGTGGAAAGCCCTCTTTACTCGACCTGTAGCATCAAATGAGGAGATTAAAAGGTTTCTGAACATAGCAACTATTTTGATGAGCATGGTCTTTTTGTAGTTCCACCTGTAGGCTTGTTTGCGGTTGAAATCTATTTCTGATGTGACAAAATGTACAACGGGTGTGCAGCGCTGTCGTGTTCGATGAATTTATTTCCCACGGAAAATTATTTTACCGCGGCCACAAAACATGTAATTTCTTCAATGCAATCTTTCACAGAAAAGATTTCTGGAAGAATTAGGGAAAAGACTCTGCAGAGATAGTTCTGTATCCAGTGAATTTTGATGAACATTGCAGTTGAAATTTGATCCGGCACGCAAACTTTCCGGATGTATGCAAATTTTGCTCCAGCAAACTGTTGACGCCAGCCTGTCTCCCAACCTGTTGCCGCCTAGCAACCTCCCCTTTGTCTGACGCCATTCATACTTTGTTTTTTACTGTTGCTAGGCAACATGGGTACATCTTCAATGATATATATATTAATATATAAAAATATATTTTTTGCTCGAATGGGCGCGGCTTAGCTTAGATATAAAAAATATACATCAATACTGTATGTACACACCAAAGCATCCAATAAGATTTTTTTATATTATCCAACTTAAACTTTTTTAATGAGCAGCAATGAAAACAAGCTATAAGAGATAGTGTGATAGTTTACGCACATGTTGTGGCACGTGTGTTTTTTTACTGTACATATCACTCCCAACTGGTTTTCTACTGTATAAATAACTAACTATATAAATACACTGGGGAATAATTTTGTACTCATTTCATGCATTATTTGTACAATGATAAGTGCAGTTGGATAACAAATTAGCATGTTATTTATGAGGCACCGTGCTGATATGGTGGGAATGGGGCCGGGCAGAAGGAGTCTGTATTTTTCTGTATCCTGTTAATTTTTTGCTAAAAATGGCATATCCTTTTTAGTTTATACTGTACCAAATTTCTTGCTTGATATCCCGGATTCTCTTCTCTTAATATCCCTGATCCCTGTGTTGTAATTTTACCCCAAAATAAATCCATATCCTTATGTTTACTTCTCATGATCAAATATCCTGTATCCTGATAACCTTTAATGAGGCCTCATTTAGGTACTGTAGATGTGCTTTTTCTACATATACATGCGTATATGCATTGTTAAATTGTTATAATAAAGATAATAAAGGAGAAAATTGATTTTAATGAAAGTACTGTGAAGTGTATTTCTACAGACAATACAGTATACAGCTATTTCAATTAACGTTGTCAGATCAAAGCTTAAAGCTTGAAGACATGTTCAAAGCTCTAGGCTGCCACCTCATCCATTTAAATTTGATATCCTAACATTTCTCTCATCCAAATGGCTCGTCCTCGTATGTCTTCACTGGATGGACAAAGCATAACTGATTTTGAAGAACTTATTCTTGAAAAAATCCACACTAGAGGTCTTGTCTTATAGCTTTATACTTTGATCCGACAACGTTAATTGAAAATGCGTGAGTACAAATGTGTGGAATACATGTAATATTTCAAATTTAATTCATGTACATGTGAATTATGGGTGTTGTAATGTTCTTAATTTTATAATTAGATGCTAGTTATATAAAGCAAGGTAATTATTATATATGTGTTTGTTATTCAAACTTCCACGTGCTTTGTGAAGCAATGTGGTGATCTGAAATATAGTGCGAAATGATATTAAATAGTGTGTGAAATGGTATGTGAAATGCATGTGAAAGATAGTGTTTTTGCTGTGATGCAAGAATTTCACATGGTTTTTTATGTGAAATAGTGTGTGAAATTCCATGTGAAAACAGAAACTTGCTTTGCTTTAAAAATGTATGAATTTGTATGTGAAATTGCATATGAAAAAGCATGTGAAAAGGATAACATTCTTCACATGTTTTTCACACACAATTCACATACTCTTCATATACTCTTCACATGCCGCTATTTCATATGCATGTGAAATAAGCATGTGAAACATGTGTGAAATGATGTGAAAATCATATGAAAAATGTGTGAAATTAAGCTGGTTTTCACATGGTTTTTCACATAACTTTTCACACGTTTGCTTCTGGTAGTGTATACGGCTTTCCACGTTACTTTGATGTAGAAATGAGTGCCAGAGACAACTTTTTGTGTTTTTTTGGTTGTTTGTGAAAATGATTATAAGATTTAAGTCTCGAGCGACTGTTTTTGATGCTCTAACAAAACTTCCGTGTAACAAACAAATACTTACTATCCTGGTCTGTTCTAACAACAAGACTACTGTGTGGTCCATCTCCTTTCACAGTAGATGCAAACACCATTATATTGTAGTTCACGTACTTCTTTAGACCGGCCACCTTGATTTGACGTTCACTGGGACCTGCTTCATCACTGTATGTGTGATTCCCTGTTTGTGACTGGTAGGTAATGGTGTAACCTGTGATGATACCATTCTGTTGATCTGTTGGCACTTCATCCCACGAGACTAAGATGCTGGTTGAGCTGGTGTTATATCCTCTTACGTTTTGTGGGGCACCGTCAGGTTCTAAATTAGAAATGAAAAGTTAAAGTTCTTGAGGGTTCAACTCACCATCAATTAAAGGAGTTGATCCTGCACTTCTTTGAAAGTTCTAGCACCAGCGGTGACCAACATGTAATTTCTCGTTACAATAATCGCTACTTGATTAAGCACACAGGTGACAACAATAGAGAAAATTATGGTCACAAAGATGAAATGCATTGATTTTTAAAGAAATTATCCCTACTAGTATACATAAGAAATATTTAGAGAACAATGAGGAGAGTAAACAATTTGATATCGATGTTTCAAGGGTTAAGCTGCTAGCTGTGTATATCGTACTTTTGTCCTGCCTTCTCATGGAGAGATTCAAAGGATTAGGAATTTTACAATTTTGAAATTTATGATCTCGTTGTTATGTTAAAAAAATGTAAACATAAATGTATAATTTGTTTACCCACGAAGCACCAATAAAGCGCTCTAGGAACTCGTTCAAAGGTGTTCGTGCGTTCAGGTCGAATTGGAATTTGAAAATGTTGGTTTTTGTGGAGGGGGGAAAAACCGGAGAACCCGGAGAAAAACCCTCGGTGCAAGGACGAGAACCAACAACAAACTCAACCCGCATAATTAACGCCGAGTCCGGGAATCGAACACGGGCCATATTTGGTGGGAGGCGAGTGCTCTCACCACTGCGTCTGTCCCTGTTCTCCCATAAAGATCCCCCACGAGATTTAATTTCGTAAGACACTGGACGCTACGTCAGCACATTGCTGTAATTATTTCCAGTTTCTTTGAATTTCGGCATATCTTCGCTTCGAAAACTTCTTTAATATAGATATGATCTTAGCAAGAGCTACTGGACTCCAAATAGAAAATTTGGGGGTAGCCACGTATACTTGATACTAAAGCTTCAATTTGGAGACAAATATACCTTTCATACTAACAGTTTCATAGCTATGTATTCTTAATCAGTTTTGAAATATTGTTGCATAATTATTTTAGAAAAATCGCTTTTTCTACATTGTCATAACTGTGTCAAAAATCCAAGGGAATATGAAACTCATCACTCAAGCTCAGTTAAGTGGTCTGCCATGCCAGTTATCATTTGAATAAATGGAAGCTAATTGCGACAGGGACGTGACTTACTATCTTGGTCTGTTCTAACAAGAAGAAGAGGAAAACTGTATGGTCCATTTCCTTTCACAGTAGATGCAAACACTGTGATATTGTAGTCCACATACTTCTTTAGTCCCGTTATATTCTTTTGACGATCATTGGGTCCAACGGAAACTCTCCCAGAGTGAAATTCTGTTATTATGTTGAAGAATGAAACGGTGAAACCTGTGATGATACCATTCTGTTGCTTCGGTGGCACTTCATCCCACAAGACTAAGATGCTGGTTGAGCTGGTGTAGAATCCTCTCACATTTTGTGGAGCACCATTAGGTTCTAGAAGATAGGTTTACAGTTCACGCTATTAATAATTGGAATTGGAAAAAAAATGGAAATCGGGCCTGTAATTTCTGCCATTTGCCACTGGCTCTGACCCATTCAACTAATTAATTATTATTATTATTATTATTATTATTATTATTAATTTGGAATCAAGTTACGTATAGAAGAATGCGTTAAATCTTGTTGCCCAGCAATGCAAGTAAAAACGTCCAATCAACCTTTCATCATCATCATCATCATTCCCATCATCATCATCATCATCATCATCATCATCATCATCATCATCGTCATCATCATCATCATCATCATTACTAATCAGTATAAGGGGCAGATTGGTAACTAATCACTTTTTCTATGGTAGTCTATTCCAAGGTAAACCTTGAAATCGAATAATACATTGCGGTCCGCATTAATTCTTTTAATTTGTTAAAGTATATAACAGATATGTCGTTGTAGTCCAAATTAAATAGTTCAAAATTTTCTATAGAAGCGAGCTCATATTAATTCAGCACTATTGAAATGCGTTTAAAAGTGAAAGTAAAGAAGTCGTTTTAACCCAAAATGATTCTCGTTAAGGCATATGTACGTTGAGAAAACCAACTTCACTAGAAGTGACTTACACAGCAGGGTCCTCTTCAAGACTAAATAGATTGATAACTTAAGATACAAACTAACACGTACATTGGAAATGATTAGAAATTAAAAACAACTAAAAAATTCATAATAAGCTATAAATTTATAATAATAATAATAATAATAATAATGATGATGATGATAATAATAATAATAATAATAATAATAATAATAATAATACTAATAATAATAATAATTACTTATATTGCGCTTTTTCTATAAAAGTAATAAAATGCACACTACAATTAATATAATATCTTATACAAATTACAAATTGATAACCTACGAACTAATCTATAAGAATTAAAATCCTAAAATAAATAAACGATACATCCACATACATATCCTGATTGATTAATATTGCTACAAAATTTAAATTTTATTTAAAATCCCTATAAAATTAATGGATTAATGAAGCCTAATGGATGGGATAATAATTCTAATCGAAAGGACAAGATATTTGAAAAATACAAAATGGCTTTAGAGAGACCATGCTTAAAATGGATAGTAAGGACGCTTCCCCGAGTGACGGAATCTTCCATTGGCTGCCATTTTCCTAAGGTTGTTCCTGGATCTAGTACAATTATAAAAATCATGATTAAAATTACATCGAAACAGATGGTAAAATAATTCTTAAATGACCTGTAAGCAAAACATAGCACGATGCACAGAGGCTTCTTCTGTAACTTAGCAAAGGTTTGGAACTCCATTTTTTTCTTGGACCTTAATTTTGTCGTGATAGGTTACCGTTTAAACAAGTTCTGTTACTTTAAAATAAACGATTAATGTCGTTATCTTTTGTGATAAACAAAAATGCGTTTGTACACTTACTGTCTTGATCCGTGATGACAATGATAGGTTCACTTGCATTTCCATCTTCCTTCACCGTAGAAGCAAACACTGTGATGCTGTAGTTGGTGTATTCATTCAGACCTGTCAGTGTAGTGTTTGTTCTTGGTGCAACCACTGCTATTGTTTGTAGATCGCCATAGGGTAATTCTTTGAAGGTGACCGTGTAATTTTTAATTAAACCAGTTTCGTTGGTTGTTATTGGGACATTGCTCCACTGAACAAAAATCGTGGTGGAGCTTGTATTGTAGCCCTGGACGTTAGCTGGGGGTGAAATTGATGCTGTTGAAGAAGAACGAGTTCATTATGGTATTACAATTGAAAACAAGAAAACTGACTAGTCAAAACAACAGTTTTCCCCGTCAATTTTTAAGACCCCCGCCGGGGGGGTACTAAAAAATTTAATACAGAGAGGCTCTGCCCTGAGGTCCGCCCTCTTACCCTTTTATATACCATTTTTAACTGAAAAGGTATCCCTTTCGTATACCTTCCATTGACAAATCGTACCCCTTTTGTATACCTTCCGCTGGAAAATAATGAAAGGCCCTTTTAAATACCTAAATGAAAGATTTCCCTACCCTTTCATATACTTCGACTCGTGAAATCCCTATCCTTTCATATAACTGAAGCGTGAAAAAGGTACCCCTTTCGGGCGGAGCCTTCCCGTATAGGCCATTATAGGGAGTACTCCCCCCGGGGATTAAGGCTCCAAAGATGATATATTCTACTGAATCTTTACGCATCACACAACCTTGAAGTGCGCGCGCACGTACCGCACTCGCGCAACCCCATAGAGAACATCGTGGTTTTGCTTCGAGACTAAGCTAAGTCCGGCAGAGAAAATGATTAACAAGAGAGCATGTTCACCTATAGTTTTAATTTAATTTTTTTTTGTAAAATCGCTTTATTTTCCAACTCATGTTTACAAATTTTAACATCAATCAAGAATTACCTAATACATTACAAATGAACCCACCCCCTCCCCCCCCCCCACCCCCCACTCCCGCCACCGTTTACGGTACAAAAGTAAATGATGCCAAGAAACCTATATACGCTTCACAGAAGCACAAACCCATAAAGCTTATATATGGGAGGTTACCCCCCCCCCCCCCCCCGGAGAATGAAGAAGGATATTTGAAAATTATGTACTTCTGTACTTTGGCTGAAATAGGATCATATGTTAAAATTTAGTTCGCGATCTACGATATTTTATTGCCCATAAAAAGTCTCATAAAGCTCTTTCAACGGTAGTCTGTAACCAAATACTGTTTGCACTCAAAGGTCACGGTCCCAAACCTGCTCCGACGGTGGTACGCTTAGGCTTGGTTATTGTTTACCCATTTCAGTTGATTACCCCGAAATTGTTTGCTTTGTTTTTACAGTTGATTGTGTGCATCAAAAGACGTATTCTATATCCAAATACGTCAAAGAAAAATCTACAAACTTCTTGAATTCCTTGGTTGGTAGCCTTTGATTTACTTTGAAACGGTTTTAAGTTATCGAGTCATTTACAGACCCCTTTACAGGACAAAATAAACTGAAGCGGAACTAACCTTGAGTAGACAGTGCGGCAAGAAACAGCATCAAAACTCTTTCAAGAAGCATTTGAAAACAAATGAGACGTCAGCCGCGTTACTAAACTGTTGACAGCACCTTCTCACAGAATTGAATGACTCCTGAAAAATAATGAACATTTGTACCTGCAATAACCTTGACATTCAATACCAGATCATGATCAAACAGCCTTTGTTTCCAACTGCCATGTACGTCCTAACGGTTGTTACAATGTTTTATAGAAGTACAACTGTAACCGACACTCAGTACTCGCGCGTTATAACTTGCAAGGTACAAAATGAAATATTGTGACTGGCCACCCCTGGAAATCGACAGCCACTAATTCAGAGATTCCCAGAATACGGAAATAGCAGGCAATATCATTTAAGAAAAAAAATTCCTACAAACCTGTTGAGCGTAATAAATGGTCGGCGTAATCCCTGATTTAAACAGATCACGTAAGAGCTGCGCCGTTTATGACGAGAATCAGGAATGCTATATATAGCGAATCTAGCCTGTGTAGACGAGATATCCAGGAATTTGGACGCGGAATTGATGACACAATCTGGACACTGACGCAATCACTCTGCAACCGGAGAGGGACGGCGGGTGGGGGGGTTGTGCGAGTGCTTTGTTTAAACTAGCTAGGCATGTGCTGCTCCAAGAGGAAGGGGTTTCGAGCCTATATCTATTTTAACTATTTTGGTAAGAATATCTATGAGTCAGGATGTACTTTACACACCAAGGTCTCAAAACAGGAATTAAAAACATGCATATTTCGGTCTTAGACCCTCGGAGTCACATCCCAACAAAAAATATCCTCCTCCCTCCTGGATCCTGAATCCACGTAATTGCCGACCTTACGTAATCTCGTTTTGCGTAATTGACACTCTGAGTTCCTTTTATGTTATTTAACAAATGGTCATGCGGCCTAAATATAATTTTAATTGTACAATCGCACGTTCCATACCCCTGGTTTGTTTCGTGCCGTTTTTTTTTTTACTTAGTGTTGTAACTTCGAGAGAGACTGTATTTGAATTCAAGACGACTACGCGTGCCATGTCAAATGTTCCATAAGTGTTCCTACATACTGATGTTTCATGATTCACGTGATCAGCTACCTTTAAGCGCAAAGTAGCTCTAAGACCGGAAACGGAGGACTGTTTAAAATGTGCAATCTTTCCCGGGGTGGGGGGACTCTTATATGAAAGGGGCTGGGATGCTCGTCGGAAATTTAATGGAGATCAATTGGGGGGTGGCCCAAGCTTTTTTAACCCCTAAAAGGGACTATTTTAAAACACAAACAAATACAAATTACAGTGGCTCAGAACACCCTAGGTGAGACCAAAATCCGAAGCGAGACCACGAGCATTCCCGCCCCTTTCGTATCAGAGTCCCCCCTGGGCAATCTTTAGGCTGTGAAGCCAGTTTCAGTGGGATTTTATGCCTTTTTTTTTCGCTCGATAAATTTGCTCAGAAGCATGCCAGCAAGCTGTAGGATTTAAATGTTCTTTCCAAGTGATAGAAAATCCTGTCTGAAACTAAAGTTTGTTTGAGGCGAAAAAGCGAGCCGGAATGTTTCTTGTTCATTTGATGTTTACATTTCAACGCTACCCGGTGGAGAAAAATATTTTTTTAGCTCGTTAAATCATGTCAACCACTGAATGTGAAGAAGGACTGATGCAAATCCATAGCACGAACTTTTCGGCTTTTTCCGAATAAAGGATGGCAAGTTGACAGCATGACGAGAAGGTTTTTCCGAATGTCTGCTACAAATAAAAGTAAAGTGGTCACGCTTTGGTGTGTTTTCACACAGAGCTTTTGTTTTGAAGTTTAACACGCTTTTTTGTTCGATGGATCACGCTTCTTTGTTCGGTAGGTCACGCGTTTATTGTTTTTAGCGTGTCCTGTAAAACAAAAGATTCAGTAATGAGGCAAGATTCTGAACACGCCTTAAGCGAGCTAAAATCAAATTCTTTTGTTTTGAAGTGGAAGCGTGTTGTGAGCGTGCTATCACCTTTGTCCCTGTTTTCTCATGGAGGGTCACATATATTGGTCTCAATTTCTGCGCGTTCAAAACTGAACAAAAAAAATAATAAAAAAGAAAAATGTCAAGACTTCACTGAAACGCTTGCTACACAGGCCGGGAAAACTTCATGAACGAAGATGAATCTTCGATGGATAATTTGTAATTCAGTTTTGTTTAGGGACCGATCGTTTATTACGTTTTAGGGGGAGGGGGGGGGGGTGGTTTTTTAAGGGAAGTAATTTTTTTTAAAACGAGTTCTTTTTTTTTGGGGGGGGGGGTAATTTTTTACCTTGCACGAAAAGTAAGGGGGGGGGGGGATTTTAAGACATACAAAAGGTACCAACTAAATGTATTTAGCAGTTATTCTTGTCATCAATCATGAAAATTTTCAAGCTGTCATTGCAGTGGGGGGTAAAACTTTTGTTTGAAAATTTTTTGGGGGGGTTAAATTTTCATACCTCCCCCCCCCCCCCCCCCCCCACTCCTAGGACGTAATAAACGATCGGTCCCTTATCTTGAAGCTTCTTCGAGACACCGAAGGCCAGATTCCACTGTTCGGTTCTATACATCCACATGACTGTTTACGTGCATAAATAAAAATAGAGCCGACGTGTGAGTCGCATGGGGAAACGTAAAAAGTAGAACCACAGGCCTCCCAAGCTCACGTTTAGAGAAAGCGAAAAATTAATTATCTATTTATTCATATATGCGTCACGGCTGTGTGAGTTGGAACGTGACCTTTCATCTTACGCGGTGTTAGGTTACATGTCTCCTTCATAAGACTTCGTCTTATGAAGGAGACAACAGTGGTGGTATAAAAAGCCCAAAACAGCGAAAATAACGCAAAAGCACAACGGACACACAAGAGGTGAGTTTGTTTTAATCATCTTACGTAAAAAATGAGGATAATGAATGTATTTAGGGTTCTAAATGAACGATATTTTATTCCCCATACAACGTCTTATAAAGCGCTCAAATTCTCAACGGTTCTCATGTAACCTAACACCGCGTAAGATGAAAGGTCACGTTCCAACTCACACAGCCGTGACGCATATATGAATAAATAGATAATTAATTTTTCGCTTTCTCTAAACGTGAGCTTGGGACACTTGTGGGTTTACGAAAACTGTTAAACATTAGGGACCTTAAGCAGAGACGACGACGACGACGCGGACGGAAACGGAACTTAAAAAAATTACCTTCGCGTCTTCTAAATAAATTTGCGATGATTTATACTCTCTCAGTTTGTGCAATGTGGCCGAACTATCGAGGAGCTAACGTCGTAGGGCCGCTTTTAAAGTTCAGAAAGAGAAAGGAAAATTAATTATCATGCGTTCACGTTCTCCATAAAACCTTAAATTTGGTCATTTCACGTTGCTGTTTTGCAGAGGACGGCAAAGAAATGTACCAAAGTGTATAACGCACGTGCAGAGCCAGTGTTTTGCTAATTAAAACTATTGTGTTCTGACGTTCTCGTTGACGTCGTCGTCGTCGCCGCTTAAGGTCCCTATTAACTTTATTTACGTACGTAGGGACGCAACGTAAAATTAACGTAACAATGAAGATTTCCCCATCCCCCTCCCCCGAGGGACAGTAATGGGAGTGTCGGCACTCGAGTAGGTTTGGGACCTTCAATATACAGCTATTTCAACTAACGTTGTCGGATTAAAATCAAGCTAAAAGACAAGACCGCAATGTTTTGTGGGATTATTTTTATGAATAATTTCATCAAAATCATCTCTGCACGTGCAGGTCATTGTACTGCTAATTACAACCTATTGTTTTCTCCAGGCATGACTGATTTTGATGAATTTATTCATAAAAATCCCACGTAAACTTTCGGTCTTGTCTTTAAGCTTTTAGCTTTGATCCGACAACGTTAATTGAAATAGCTGTATGTAACCTTTTGTAGAACATACAATGTTACTAGTCTGTATCAGCAGCTCGTACGTTTTGACCGCCGTTCGCACTTGTATGCCATGGCCAACATTCTATACGTATTTGATTGCCACACGAGCTTGTCTGACGACCAGCTCGTATCAGTATCTGACGGCCCAATCGTACTTATTTGTCGGCCCGCTCAAACTTATCTGACTTACTGCCCGCTCGTACTTATATAACGACCTGTGAAGCAGTGTAAGGCTAGGGAAAATTTATAAATATTGAACGGCGGTGGCTTCTGAAACGCGTGACATGTAACGTGACCTACAGAACGTTTTCCTTGTCAACATTCATCCTGTGTGAAAATATGGCTGATTCATTTCCTAAGTACGAATATTCCTTGGTAACTAAATTAATATGAATAAATGAAACATATTGACTTGTCGGCCCGGTAGATGATTCATGATCTGATGAATTTGTCTACTTTTATCTGAGTAAGTTATAATCCAAAACGACGATTTTTTTTTCAGTGTAATCGCGTTACTTTATTTAACAATAAAAAAACAATGCAGAGCATTGCATGCAGAGGATTACAAGTATTACATAAGCCGAGTATATAAGTTCCAAAGATTATTGGCTCCTAAACAATAGCTAAACTAACACTAAAGTTTACTACAAGCTTGAGATAAGTCTTGCTTGGCTACTTCCGAAGCATTTTGCTTGAAGTTTGCTGCCTTGATAATACACCATTTCCGACTTCAAACCTCATATATGCTCAGTGCAAATCTTTTCATCTAAAAGTTACTCTTTTTTGTTTGCATATGAATGAAAGCTAATTTTCATCATAAAAACTGCGGTACACGTACACGAAACCTTGCTTTTATGATGAGGTTTAAAGTAACTCACAAATGGTTTATTAGTCTTCCACATCTGTAAAAAGGAATAAAATAGAAAAATAAAATAAATAAATAAATAAAAAATTTAGTCATAATTCAACAGCTATGACTCATTCTGAGAAGGCCTTGGTTTGAAGGGAATCAAGCTAAGTCTTTCCAACTGTTTCAGCTGTGGAAAGTCTTCTTAAAAACTGCAAAAAAAGAAATGCCCCATCTTCGTGCTTCTTGAATTAATATATGTTTTAATCAAGTTAGTGTTCTGTTCAGGGACTATCGGATGATATTGATATAATTGCCCGTGGAATGAGCTCGAGAAGATAGGGTTTGGGGAGATCATTGTCATGTGATAATTTCAAGATCATCAAAAATCCAGGAGAAAGTGTCTGAACAATAGGTCCGGAACAAAACACAATTGCTGCGATTTTCTTAAGGTTTTCATGGGCGTGAATCACTCTCCGCGACACTTAATTTTGAATAATAATAATAATAATAATAATAATAATAATAATAATAATAATAATAATAATAATAATAATGCAAAAGCGATACAATTACAAAAGCATTCGTTAATTAATGTTCATATCATAAACAAAAAGATGATAGAATTAAAAAAGTCAATGAGTATAATGAGTATAATGGGACGAATCATCTATAAAGATAGAGGAATTTGTTAAAAAAAAAAGTTTAATGAAATTCAGTATTATTTTAAAATCAGCTCCACTTGACTAAAAAAAATTATAAAAAAATATAATATAATAAAATAACATAAGCAGTCTCTCAAATGGCTCCATCTGCAGTTTCAGTGTCAATTTTGGCGTTCTTGATGCCACATTGAATTCTTCGTATTGCCATAGATCAAGACAGGCGAGTGCAGGTCTTAATAGTGCGAATGAAATTCGGCTTCTGATCCATGACATGGTTTTGGCATATTGCCTCCATTTCTAGATGATCTTAATAAAAATAAAAATAATAATAATAATAATAATAATAATAATAATAATAATAATAATAATAATAATAATAATAATAATAAATAGTTGTCTTTCAATCACCAAGTACCACACAAAACGTTCTTACCGAGGTCAAAGAAGTCCAGTTTCAACTTCTCGCTGTTGCAGCCACGCCAATAAACCAGGGTCCTTCCTTCACCAGGCGATCCGCCATTGGGATGGACGCAGAAGTTACTTTTAAGATTTTTCAGGGCGTTATTGGCCTTCAGCCTACAATAGGGGAAAAGAACATGAATATAAACAAAACCGTTATTAATTAATTGTACATATACGTCTTAGGGAAGTGGTAAAAACTACTATACTCGAGAAGGGCCCACCAAACCACAAAATAGATGGTTGTCTCTGCCTGAATTCCCCTTCCTCAACCTCAAAAGATGGTGTCCGGCTTTATCGCGTAGCTACTGCACCCTCTATCTAAAAATGACAATGCAGTTTTCTTGTCTATCTAACAATTCTGAGTCTTGTTAGCTGAATATTTCTTTGTCAACTCAAATTTAAAGCCAATAAAATTATGTTGGTAATGTTCATAAGATACGTGGTCTATTCGATAACCCCAAGAGATAACCCTCTACCCTAGACAAGGTGGGTCCTCTTCGAACAAATTTGTTCTGACCAGTTCCTTTAGAAACATTTGGTATTCAGTCATGAGCATTATCAAGACAAAGTAAAAAATCGGAGTCCTCGACCTTTTGCATATTATAGCGATAAAGCACGCTATCAGGTTTTTAATTTCGGCGTAACGAGAGAATGTTTGTCAAGAAAGAAAAAAAAAGCAGGTAGATTAAAGATTTCAATTATTTTCTGGACGTAATTAAATTTATTAAATTAATGGGATAGAGTGGTTTGATAGAGGCAACCGAAGCAATTTTCTTGGTAAAGTTTTCCAAGCTCAACTTATTTACAGCATTTGAAATTTAAATAAACGAAAGGCAAGACCTTCTGACGGATTTAAAACCTGTATAGCATTATTCGGGTTCCGCCAGCCTTGCTGGTTGTAAGAAATTTCCTTCCGTCTCAGACCAAAATTGACGTACTCTGTCAAAATAGTTTCATTTATCTGAGATAGCTGGTGGCGAACACTTAAATTACACGCCTTTTTCAGTCTTTGAAGGAGTTCCAGCTCGCCTTTTGTGGTCCTTAACCACATCCTTATCTGTTGGGTGTCCTGTGGTTTTGCTGTTGCGCTGTCGCGCGTCGCGCACCATTTCGCCGGCATTTTGTATAATTTATTTTGGGGCACTTAGCCGCTTGCCGGTGAACAGAAATATGGGAAAAGTTTAAGTGTGACATGGTGGAATTCGTGCTTCTCAAACTGATGAAGCTTCGGTTGCATATAGAGAAAAGGTGGCGAATTTATTGTGCTTTATCCTAACGCTTGTAAAATGCGGGCCTGACACCAGTTCACAGTTTGGACGTCAAACTCGACCGAAGTAATGAGCTGAAGCGGTTCGATCGTATTGTCACAAAGCCAGAATTCACTGGAACACACCAGCTCGGCACATATCAAACTGCAGTCAACAGTGAGTATCTAAATTTATTATTGTTTATGCCTATACTGAATTAAATGAAGGAATTAACCTGTGTACTAAGCAGAAAAATAATTCACTGGCAATCGCACATGATACATTTTGTAAGACTTAAATATGTACATTAATTATCCTTGAGAACATACCAGCGAAAATCGACAGAAAACGCCTTTTACATCTTATTGTTTATGTGCGTACTGAGTTGTAGAATGTTGTTTGAATAGCCAAATTAACTGAATTGTGCGACAATTCATTAAAAAACTCAATGTGTTGTAGTAAACATCAATAACTTACTAAAAATATTTCGTGATGTAACATAGCTATTAAAGTCACATACCATTCCTTTTGCGACTTTTGCCGGATTTATCTGCAATTTATCTTCCGCAAGACTTCCACTTTAGATTGCACGTGTAAATCATATGCAACCTCAGTGCCGTGTTGCTATACGTTTTCTGACAAATCCAGCAAATTTGCATCATACAATTTAAACATGTTGGAAACACCTAAAATCGATCGCGGCGACAAATGTGCTGAAATCACTCAGTCCTACACGCGCGATTTAAAAATTTAATTCAGTTGCCAGTGAGCGTGACAAGTTTCATTATAGAAGTACGACAAAAATTGCACAAAAATCTCAAGTGTAAAAAAGGCTTTCACAGTCTAAATTTGATTGAAAAAGTATCCATTTTTGTCATTTAGTTAGCATACGTGCGTTTCTCGCACGCTTGTATAAAACTGGTAATGAGACATCCTTTTTTTTACCATTCACTGATTTGATGTCTTGAAACTGAAGCCTCACTAAAGACAAACTATAGTTAAGGCATAGATGTGACTGTAACCATTGTTTTGCTATTGTCGCTAACCATAGGTCCGATAGTTAAGCCTGAAGACTAACTATAGTTTATTAAAGTTAAGGCGCAGGTGTGACCGCAATCAATGATTACTTCTAGTATTTAAAATCATTCTAAACAATTATTATGAATAGTAAGCTTAATTGGAACAATCCAAACAGAAAATATTTTGAGATGACGGGTCTTTCGGAAGGCTCAAGAGATATGGAAAAATAAATCCGCCTTAAAAAAAGATTTATTTTTATCTCCCCTTTTTACGCCACCTCGATAAACATTTTGGCCTAAGTACGGGCCAAGTGATTATAACCATACCTTATGTGCCTGGAAATGCTCTGGTCGCATTTGTCCTTCAGCATCAGTTTGCGACGCCAAGTAGGGTAATTTCCTACGACAAAATCAGAAAATAATCAGACCCTTCTTAGGATAACGCTATCTAGTTGATAAACCACTATTCAACAGATATGTACTCCAACCAATACATTGTGTCCGTTAGAGGAAGTTATCCGGTCTTTCAACAACTGGGGCCTGAACTGTAAAATTTGATTTAAATCAAAATCGAAGTAATTACTCTGGCCAATCACAACAAACGTAAACAGTGCAATGAACCAATCAGAACTTCAAGCAAATACATGTCACGGGCGCCAAGCACGGGAAAATGCGTTCGAGCAAGTCTTGATTGTTTTCGGTTTTGCTTCTCATTGGTTGAGAAAGTGGCGCGAGTTTTGTCAACCAATCAGATCGCAAAGCAAACGCAAATTTATTTTCGAAGTCATTTAAGAATTCGTAAAGCAAAGTAAATAGCAACTAGTAGAAACTCATATCTTACCCTCAGGGCAGACAACTTTGTTGCTGCACTTGTGGTGGATAACACCATCCCAGTCCATGACAAATATCATGTCCCTCTGATTGCAAGCACTCCCTCTTTTCTTGGTAAAGATGAGATAAGCACCATCCGGTGGGGAGCAGCCTCCAGTGTTAGGGGCGATACAGTAATCATTGTAGCTGCGTATTCCACTCTCTGGTAAAGGCAGAGTACATAAAATGTCACTTCTTAAAATGTACTGTCTTTCTCTTAACATTTGAAGACGCTTCATGGTAATGAAATGTTTTGGCGATCTTTGAAAAACTTAAGAACACGGTGTATAACGGTGATGAGGCTAGAAAACCTTGACACTATCTTGGCAAACTTTCAGAACCTGTAACTGTTCGATTCCTTGGGGTGTATTCGGTGCGCGTTTTTGAAATCGCTCATGTATCAGATTTGCACCCAGTATCTACTGTACATAACAGATTATGACAGGACACAGAAAGTCACCCATAAAAAGAGCAGTAGTCTAATGATACCGTTGTAAAATCTAATTTTAGACAGGGTCATTCTGCTTGAAATTTCGAGGACAAATCCCTCATTGGTCAGTTGAAATGAAGTAGAGCAATCTACAAACTGGCGGATCTTGTTGGCTACAAGTCACGTTTCATTAGTTTTAACATTGATCCAGCTTTAGCTAATACTGCAAAATATGGCTACAGTCGAACCTCTTTATTACGGACACCAAGGGGACACGAATAAATGTCCGCATTATAGAGGTGTCCGTTTTAGAGACGTATCCTTTATATGGATTTCGGTCTCTAAGGGACCAAGTGAACCGTCTGTAAGGAGAGGCTCCACTGTATGAAGCCAAACTAGATACTGGCGGACGGCTACAAACACACGTTCAAAGTTTGAACGTTTGATGGCCACTAGCGCCTTGCTTGAGGAGAGTGTAGGTAATGTTTAAGTGCCGCTTGTGTATGGACGAGATTATTTATTTCTAATTTGTTTAGCTTAGCCAAGTACAACACAAACAAGAATAAGTGACAATTAAATAACTAAAAAGAGAAAATAATGGCTGGGGAGCCGCTACAGTAAGAGCCAATTAAAGTGGTCCCCTCACACCTAAAAAAAACTAAGTGAAACTAAAAAGTTTAGAAAAGGCAAGATGGAAAACGTGCTAGCCCGCAGCTGCTGTTACACTTACGACAAATGACTTCCAAGTATATATAATAAACTCCCGTAATATGTGCTTTACTGCATTGTAATAGCCCAATTTCGATATATTAAAATTCATCCTGAAACAATCAACATCACTGCGAGGCTCCAGGGAATTAACCCATATAAACTCTACAATTTATACCTCGGAGCCTCGCAGTGATGTTTATTGTTTCAGCTGGCTGAATTTTAATATTTCGAAATTGGGCTATTCAGTTACTGTAAGATCCGACAAAAAAGAGCGCTGGTATGTAGCCGGTCTTACGTCTTTTTGGTATAATAGTGTTGCGCTAGGACCTAGACATACACCACTCACCGGGGCAGTACGTGCAAGATCGTTCCTCCTCAGTAAGCACACTGGATTCACACTGCTTTCCTCCACAGCGCGGCTTGGGATTGGTGCATGTTTTAACCCTCCTTTGCTTGCCACTTGCACAAAGCTTGTCACATCGTCCCCACTCACTCCACTCTGTCAATCCACCATCCACTAAAAGAACAACAAAATTTCTCCATAATCACGTGTTAAAAAGCAAACATTTTTCGTCATTTGTGAATGATATCTTGTGGTTAGAGCCACTTTTTTTACAATTTGCTCAGGCGATTTTACGTGCTAAAAGACTACTAAAATTTGATTTAATAAAATGAGCGAGAAGCCAAGCTGAAAGCAAGCTGACGTCAGCGTGCAGCCTACGGGCAAATGAGCCAATCAGCCAATCAGAGCGCGCTCTTTACTGACTCTATCATATAAAATTAGTTTATCACCGGCTAAATGTTAGCAGGAAAAAAAACAGAATCGCCTCGATTATTCTTGATAGATGTATTTTTTTTAATCAGTTTTTCACACAGGCATACTCGGAAAAAGAAAATTCGAGTGCTCCCAACAGGAGTCGCACAAATGACCTTCCGATTACTAGTTCAGATGCTCTACCACTGAGCTACTTGTGGAGCTAAAGCAATTAAAATAGGTTTTTGTGACAAACATCTTAGCAGCTGCTTGAAATCTTCATGATATAATTACAATAGATGAGTTAAAGTGAAGCCCACCTAAAAGGTGGTCAATGAAAGTAGTTCATCACCCTCCTTAATGGCTTACTATAAATGCATTTGCGTTGTTTTTGCTTGGAGAGACCCAGATGGTGCTTCTGCAAGGTGCCTGGAATGAAACTAAGACACACTAACTAATCAGCTGTTCAAAGAAAGTATTTACGGATTGGCAAGTTCTTAAGTGTCTCTTCAGAGGTTAACCTTTGACTCTTATCGTCAAGATGACACGGATGGTGCAGTGGTGAGAGCAATCGCCTCCTGCCAATGTGGCCCGGATTCGATTTCTTGGCTTGGCGTCGTATTAAGGTTGAGTTTTTTACTGGTTCTCTTGCTTGCTCCGAAAGGTCTTTTCTCCGGTTACTCCGGTTTTCCCCTCTACTCAAAAACAACATTTCCAAAGTCCAATTGGACTTTGAGATTTATCGTATACCGTAAAGCGCATTTGATGATCTTGTCAGGCAATTATGCGCTATACAAATTCAATTTAATTTAACTTAAGGTTACATAAAATCAAAAACACATCTACAGCCAGAAGTATGGCTTAACTATCGCTAAACAATTAGCTTAATGACAGTTACTGCTTTTGCTTTTTCGGATGGAACTGATATAGCTATACCCTACCTGGTCTTCTATTCGCATCACAGTCATCTTCATTCACCCAGTACCAGATCACACCAGGGTCTCTCATGCCACCATCCCAGATCCAATCAGCCGGATGCCGGTCCGTACCGGCCCATAAAATTGAACCCGCGGGGTAGGAGGTGGGGCTTCCGGATGTGGTCAGTATAGCCTTCTTACCAGTCCCTTTAGCGTCAAACCAGGGCATTCTCTTGTCTATGGACTTCCACCAAGAGTATTCCCATTTGCTGAACTTCCGTATCAGTTTTATGTCTCTTTGCTTGTCATTTGTTGCCAGGAAACTAAAAAAGGAGGGAAATTTAAGTAACAGTTACATGAGTACCTACAATCATGATCAAAAGTGTTGAGACAATTTACCTAAACTAACGTTTTCCAACTAACAATGGTATTTTAAAATTTGAATGAAAACGCCTTTTTCATCTGTAGTCACCCCCCCCCCCCCCCCCAACAATGTTGCAAAACGCTTCCTGAATGTTTATTTGTTTCCAATATTGAAAAAGAGGGAAGGGAAAGCTCCCTTTCACGAGGAGAGAGAGAAGAATTTACACCGAGGTGTCTCAACAACTTTTTCCATGATTGAAGATGCGCAGACTGTTAAACTCTGAAATCTTCCTGCATTGTAACTCTAAACCTTCCCGCTGCACGCCAGCGAATCTGAATTATTTCTAATTTCATTCTTAAAACTAAATTGTTTCACCAACAGAAAGTCGTTGAAGGCTTAATGATCCTCTCATCCTTTGCAATGGAACGCTAGCTTGATGAATAAATTTATTGATACCGTGCGAACATTTCCCCTCGGAAAAAGTGTCGATCGCACTGAGGATTACAATTTTTGATCCTAAAGAAAAGGACGATCAACTCTCTTAATCTTGACGATGACGCCATTAAATCCAAATTAAGTTGTGTTTGCTTTTAATAAAATAAAACCGTTTAGTCTTATGCTTCAAGTTAAGAACAAGAAACAAAAGTTTGATCATGATAGATTAGATTTTTTGATGAGGGCTGTCAACCTTTCCTTACGAGAAAACTATCCTGAAGAGGCACAAAAGTTAAGCCTTGGGTGAACCTCTACTTCTTCCCGAATAACAGCGAATTCGGCGTGTCCCGGTAGAACTGGCTGGGATTTGTTCTCGGCGACGTTTCAATCCCAAAAGCGCATAGAGACAATACTTTTTTTTTGCAAGAGCTGTATTCCCCTACCATGATACATTTAAAAGTCTTCAAAAACAAACCTATAAGAGATAGGGGCCTGAAAGATTCCACCCCAATGACGGCGAGAATTAGCGTCCAACATGTACTGGAACGAGCCATTGCCGTTGAGGTTTTTAATATGGTCTGCAAGATTCAAAATGGAGTAGTCCTTATGCAACGCCGGGCGGACTTGGTTCCTGTAAAATTCAAGACAAAAACACGTAAATTACTTGTAACAATATTTTTGGTGTTCCCTACGATTTCGTTTCGTCCTCCTGTTGCGCTTGTCACGCAAGCCTTGTAGGTGAGGGTAGGGTAACACAGCCTTCTTTACAGACACTTTTTGGGCTTGTCACGCATTCGTGGGGAAGAAATGAATGCGTGACGCGTCACTATGTAGAAGGCTAGGTAACACTCTGCGCTGTCATAAAGCCACATGACCGATACTTGAATTGGTTTGTGTAACATCAGGCAACTAGCGCTATTAAAAATACCCTTCAGGCAGTCTCGTTCCCAGGTTTAAAAGCACTGAGATTAAAGGGCCGAGCTTCCTTATCGGAAACCGGGGGCAGAATACGTCCCAGTCAGTTCAATGGCTGATGTCACATTCGATTGCGATTGCGCGGCTAGAACGATTGAGGACGAAGAAGCGCTTAAGCTGGAAGTTTCAGTTGTCTATCATAAGGTTGTACTTAAGATTTGTGTGGTCTGTTAGGTTCTCTATTACCAAATTAAAAGCCTGCCTGTAGAGTTTATTAGTGGAGAAACGTTTTGTGTCCATCGGGGCAACACAACTATAGATATATTATTGTAAAATTGCTTTTCCATCTAACCTTTGTACTGAGGTAGCTGTATGCATTAGATTACTTTAGTAACGGACAAACAGAAAAATTGGCATGTTCGAAACGAAAAAAAAAAAACATCGTCAACAACGAGTTATTAAGAGATATAAAACGTAATTATATGATTTTGGGAAAACGAAACAATACCAGAAAAAGGGATAGCAAGTTTTTACAAAAATCGAGATCTAGAGTGCTTAGAGACTAGTTAGTAACACTACGCACAAAACATACAGTTGAGTTAAGAATTACTAGCTGATCAAGGCGAGGGAATAATTTAAATACAGTCGAACCTCTTTATTACGGACACCAAGGGGACAGGAATAAGTGTCCGCATTATAGAGGTGTCCGTTTTAGAGAAGTAGGCTTTATATGGATTTCGGTCTCTCAGGGACCAAATGAACTGTCCGTAATAGAGAGGTGTCCGTATTATAGAGGTGTCCGTAAGGCCAGGTTCGACTGTAACCAGGTTTTAGTGTTTGGTGGGTAAAAAATTTCGCCGACGAAATGGCAGAGGTTACCTGAATGACTACGCCTTAACTTCGTTTGTAACGCACGAATCAATCGATCGATCGATCGATCAATCAATCAATCAATCAATCAATCAATCAATCAATCAATCAATCAATCAATCAATCAGTCAGTCAGTCAGTCAGTCAGTCAGTCAGTCAGTCAGTCAGTCAGTCAGTCAGTCAATAAACCACTATGAATCGATCATTTATCTATTCACGTTACGTCTAATGAGCTTAAACTCGTTCAAAATACGTCCGCACTAAAAATTATAAAAATTAAAACTATATAAAAAATTACAAAGACTACTACAGTCGAACCTCCACTAACGGCCACCTCTCCACAACGGCCACCTCTCTACAACGGCCACTTTTTTTTGTCCCGGCGGACAGTCCATACATTAGCTCTTGTTTAAACCTCTCTACAACGGCCACCTCTCTACAACGGCAACGGCCACTAAAGTGCGTCCCCAACTACCAAAATAACCTCTCGACAACGGCCAGTCTAGTACTTTTTTGTAAAACCTTTTTTTCTAAACTGATGCAGTAATCGACATTTGTCTTTGGAACACTACGTTTCTGTATCCATTTTAATGATATATGTATTTTGATTGTGTTCCGTTTATATGCTGCAGTAAGCATAAATTGTCTACAATAATATAGCGAATGTTGCGAACCTTGCTCGTTTCGTCTTGTTAACATTTTGATTCAAAACATTATTTACGTTTTATTGTGTACTTTATCTATATATATTATTTAAGATTGGATTGCCATTTTAGGCTACAGTAAGCATGAACTTGGCACAATAAACATGTTGTACTTCCTGAAAGAAAAGTGTTATATTACACCCCTACCTCCCCATAACGGCCACCTCTCCACAACGGCCACTTTCTTCTGTCCCCAAGGTGGCCGTTGTGGAGAGGTTCAACTGTATATCGGTAAAAACTACTATCAAAATTAAAATAGAAGTGGCGACTATTATAAGAACTAAGATTACTAAAATAATTAAGTGCTGATATATAAAATTTAAAGTTTCATTTCTAATCGTCCTCATCAACTTGGAGTGAGTTCTAGCACGAAAATAAAACCGTTCTCCACGTGTTCCAAAAGTTCAAAGACACGTGATTGAACTTACCTCCTCGAGGCCTGAGCCCGAGTCCAACCGTTGTGGGCACTGGTAACTAGGAGAGTGAACCCACCCTCAGATGTCGTCATGTCGCAATAGACGGGGAGATACTGGGAAGCACTAACTCTTATCATTTGAAAGCCATCCTCATACTTGTTACCAGCTCTCACTCCGTGCACTTTTAAATCATTGCATGACAATCTAAGACAAGAAAACAATCCCTGTTACAGTAATTCTTATCCCTATTACAAAAACAAAAACAACTGAAATAAGTTGATTGCCAGCTCATACCTCTTAAATACCATCACTTAAAGACCGGAAACTGCAGAACACGGTGAAAAAAGTAAGGTGTTTTGTTTAAGCAATTGGTGACAACAATGTTGGAATAATCTCATCGCTAATGGTGTTTTGCCATACCTTTCACAACTAACCCTATTTTCCTCCAAATAATTTTCCTATCATCTCGTCTCCCAACTGATGTTGATTTCAGGCTTGAAAGGGTTTTATGGAGCTGTTGTCGTATTAGAGAAAATGTGTTTTATCTCTTGCACATTTGGAGTGAGTTCATTTCTTCGCATTAATTATTCTTACCTGGCTCCCTCCCTCATCCAGTATCTCACCACACCTGGGTTGGGCTTCTCTTTCAAGTACTTTGGTGACCTGGCACCCCAGTTGAATACCAGAGTTCCAGAAGTGTCATCCGCTGAAGCTGTACTGCTTAACAGTAGATTCCTTGTTAAACCTAGTCGGGGCATCCGCTTTCCCAAGTTGCATTTCTCGTCCCAGGAGTCGAACTTTTTAACTATTTTCACTTGGGTTTGTTTGAAGCCTTGGGAAAGGAATGTGTAGTCACGTGGTACCTCCCAGATTCCTCCCCAACGGTTCTTGCCATCTGCCTCAATGCGATATTGGAAGTATTCCTGGTAAAACACATAGTTCAAATCTCACTTAAGGTGGCTCCCAACGATTTGCAGGATTTCCCCTCAGCTATAATATAACCGATCATTACTTAGCAATCTTTTTCATTGGATAGTACAATAGTGCCTGACCATTGGCAAAGATGTTATATTCATTTAGTTGCTTAATTGGTTACCGTAGTAACAATTTCACATAATTAAAGCAGCGCTAAACAAGTTTAGGTTTTAGGTGAATTTAACTAAAAACGAGTTGGGCGACCCCCATTCTTTACTTTCGATTTGTAAGCAGCATGTCAAGTCGCAACTTTTACAAAGTTCAGAGCCATCTTAAATTTTTGGAAAAAGTTAAGAAAGCACCTAAAACTTTTTTTTACCGATAATTAGGCATGTATTTGATACAATTATTGTTGTATCAACTGATGGTGGTATTGATTTGTCAAAGTTACGTGCTGGAAACCGGTGTCAGCCACCTTAAGTTTTCTGGTGCGAGCTCAATATTTGTTTTCAATTGACTATGTCATGTTAGTAGAAGACAGCTAAGTTACCTGGGATTTGTCAAAGTCCTTTAGGGCGTCTGCGACTCCAAGAATTGAGAAGTCATCTCGTAATGACGGATTGTCCGTGTTTCTCTGTTTAATGCTGTTCTTGTCCCACCCCCTGTGAGTCTTGCTTGTGAGTAGTAGTGTCCAGGCCCCTCCATCCGTTGTAAAGTCACAATAGGTTTTGACTTGTTGAAGTCCTGGCGGCTTGATTGTAAAAACACCGTCTGATCGGGGAAACAGCCCAAAATACAAATTATTAGTAACTTACTGTAGTTCTAAAGAAACAATACATTCTTTTTACTAACCAGAAACAGGGTTTGTCAGAAGTCCTCTGAAGTTTACTTCCATACAGGACCTTGGGATTTCATAAGGTCCTTCTCTCATCCAGTACCAGATATATGATGGTTGCCTTTCCTTAAGATGGCCACTTATCCATGGTGCGGGATGATAATTTTTATCATCACCTAAAAAATGCAAATATAATGAGGCGTTTAAGGTACTGCAGCCGAAACCCACAGGGGCCGAGGACTATCTACACCTAACAATAATGACACCTAAATGAGTCTCGTTATTTTTTAAAACAATCTTGCTTTCACTGAAAAATATATACTGTATAGCAAAGGGAGACAGTGAGGTAACTACATGGCCCAGGTTTAATCCTTTTTTACTAATTACTTCTAGAGTGGACTTCATGAATCTACACTTCTTTTCTTATCTTCGCAAATTAGCATAGTCTTTTTTAAAGCCTGCCCTCTATTTTCCCAAACGTTGATTTTTCTTCGAATTATCTTCTGTTTATTTTCCTTTATCCAGTTTGCCTTTCTTTATTGACAATTGTCTGTAATTAGTTACATGTTTGGTCTTAGGTTAAACGGAGGAGCCTAATGCCAAGCTGCTTTCACCTTTTATGGGGTACCGGTGGGTGTACAAAGACAAATATACAAAAACAGTGTAACGTAACGTAATCTGGTGTGATCATCATGATAATTCTTATTGCGTGCAGCAGAATGGTTCGTTGTATACTACTTAAGACTTAGACCTTCCTAGAAAACTGTTCAAGTCATTCTTCACTTTCCTATCGTATCCTCCCAGGACATCCACGTCAATGTTCGTCTGTTGGACTCTGAAACCCTCTTGTATTTCCTCCACTTCTCTCCTCACCGCTCTGTATTCTCTGTCTTGTGGGTGTCGGTCTCGCGCCTATTTCTTTCTTTCTTTCTTCCTTCCTTTCTTTCTTTCTTTCTTTCTTTCTTTCTTTCTTTCTTTCTTTCTTTCTTTCTTTCTTTCTTTCTTTCTTTTGTTTTGCAATTAATTTTTTTTATTGACAAAAGCGGCGAGCGGTACAGTAATTAAACAATCTCATGCAGTAAGCAGTATTAACTTACATAAAAAGCTTATTCAACTTAAAAACTGCTAACGAAAGGAAAGAAGGAAGGAACTAGAACCTTTGAACACAATTAAGATAAATGAAAATGCACATGCATGTCTATGGATACTCAAAAAGAAAAAGGTTGGGGAAGGGAAGGAATTACTTTATTCCGCGGCTCAAAAGAGCATATTATAGAAAGGATATTGGCTGAAGACTGCCTTTCTTTCCCTTTAGCTTGTCCTCTCCCCGTCAGCGTTAGCTTTTCCATCCCTTTTTATCCGATATTAGATTAATACCAACCTGTTATCGTTCCATCCCACCAAGACTTAGCATTTTTTGAAGTCGTTAACCTGGCATTAGCAATCCATGGCATTCTTTGTTCAATACCGTTGTCTGCATAATCCCAGTCATCAAACTTTTTGATGAGCTCGACGTCAGTTTGCTTGTTGTTTGTGGCCGTAAAGGTATAGCCTCTTTGTGCTTCCCATATACCTCCCCATCGACCTGGGTGATAACATAACAGAAAAGAGAATTCAGGTTTATACGTATAGTATTGGAAATAAATTTCACCGCAACATCTGAATGGTTTCTAACGGCTGCGTCTCCTGAATTTGGTTCACAAACGTTGGGAGATTTTGGAAAGGTCTTACAAAGCGCATTTAAACGCAACAGTTTACTTGTTCTTCAAATAGCTTACTAAAAAGTTTGATAGGCTGTTTGCAAAGTCCCTTTAATGAGGAATGTCAAACCGAATGATTCTTGAAGATGGTTCTTTTTGAAAACGCCTTCAAATGGCTTCTTGAAAAAAAAATTAATCCATTTGATCGGCTGTTCACAAACTCCCTTTTAATGAAAGGTTTCATGTTAAATGAATTTGAAGAGTGTTCTATTTGAGATGGAATAGGACACTCCAATAGGTTTCTAAGAAGACCCTGAAAACCACAACACAATTTGATTGGTTTTCCATGAAGCGTTTTTAAACACGTGTACAATTGCCAAGTTCTACCCAACTACCAAGTTCAGAAAACTAAAAAGGAAAAACACCATCACTCAAGAAAATAAAACACTTTCGTAAAACCTTTTTACCGCGTATTTTGTTCTTCAAGTATAATTATTGCTTACCTCGACTCTGAGCTTCCAGTCGATATTCAAACTTTGATCCGGCTACGTTGATGTCAGCTTTGATGCTGTCTGCATGTTTGAGGATAGAATAATCGCCATACAGCTGAGGAGAGTCAGCGTTTCTTAAACGAACGTTCTGTGCAGTCCAGCTATTAGTGTGACTCGCAACCAATAGCGTCCATCCGCCACCGTCACGTGACATGTCACAGTACGCCATGATTTCCTGGGAACCTGTTGGGTTAATCTTGTAGATACCGTCGGGGTAGTACCGGTTCTTTTCCTGGGCGATTTGCTGTAAATGTCTGCATGATATCGCAACTGAACCGATAGAATAAGAATAAAATAACAAGGTCAAACACGAATTTGTTAAATGAATTGAGAAATAATAGATCGTTCATTGGAGTATTTTAAAAAAGAATTAAAGGGGCGCTGTCATGGAGATTTTGCTGTATGTTGGCACACGACTGCTCAAATATTTGACAAAAGACCTCTTCTCTAACTTGAAACTGTTCTTAGAGTACCGAGAGAAAAAGGTGAGGTTACAAACGCCCACCGCTCTAAACTGCCGCGGTAACAACCGTGCAAGTTTTGTACTGGAAGGATTTAGCTTAGATCCGTTACGACACTTACAAATTTACTCCATACATGTACTAAGGAAGGTGTTGACATCGTCAAGGTATATTTTGAAGGGTTGTGTGGACTCAATTCTTTACTTGCTTCCGTTTACTAGTTTCAAAATGAAAGGATACACTCACTTACCAGGACAGCTCTCTGTATTACAGTCCTCAGATTCTTGTCGATCTCCAGGGCAATCAGCTCCTCCGTGCACAGGAAATGGATTGTCACAGAAGCGATGTCTCTTTCTCTTGCCCCCGTTGCAACCCTTGTTACAGACAGTCCACGAAGACCACTTCCCCCATGATCCACCGCAGGGAAACAACGCTGAAAGTGATTAAGTTAAGATGTTGAAAAGTTTGAGCCACATCAAAAATATATCCTTCGTGGGTATATAACGAATTCACAATTTGTCCAGCTCCCAGTTTGCTTGATAGCTAGCTTAGTTGATAGAGCGCTGCACTGGCATCGCAGAGGTCACGGGTTCGAATCCCGTTCAAGCCCGAATTTTTTTCAGGCTTTCTTTTGGTAACTGTTTAAGCTGCCTAAATAACTGCGAGGGTCTTTCTTCTATTCAAGTATATGTTTCACATATTCAGATTCATTCAGAAATCAAACTACCGTTATGTAAACAATTCGATTTATTCCTTTATTTCGTTTAAGTAATCCTCCAGTCAAGTCCAAAGACAATTCACTCCAATGTTCTCGATCGCTTCCGAACACTTTCAAAAAATGCACTCAATAATTTCGTCGACTACATGTGCCAACACATTTGATTTTTACGCCATTTTGGATGGACATATTTGAACTCGTGCGTCATTGATTCATTTTTTGCATCTCTATCGATACTGTGTTTCCCAATTAGAATGAATCTGGCCCTGTGCTCAATTGTTACCTAATACAATAAAAGCGTGATTATTTTCTTTCTTACCAGAGGCACAACCGTCTTTGGGATCAAAGCCGCCTTCACAATGACACTTCCCTTCGTTGGTACAGACCTAACAACACAGATCGAGTGTTGAGTTAGAATTTCAGACTATTTTGTTGGTTTCCTTTCACCTCGTGTCATGAAACTGAAACACGCGGGAAAATTGACTTGACCACAACACTGATTGCGAGTCTATTTAGCGCCAGCTAAAACTTTTTTGTTTTTTACGAAAAAACACGCAAAAATGCATGATACCGCAGAATATCTGTTGTATACCTGAAATTATGTTACCGCACCATACAACGTGTTTAATAATATGAATATCTACTAGCACTTAGCCAATCAGAGCGTGTGCTTTCTAGCTCACATCCAGGGTCGTGGTGGGACCAATAAAGCACTAAGAGACAAAGCCAGCATTTGTTTCCGTTCTGATAGCAAGTAAATTGATAATTTAACTTCCACTCACCCCTCTTCCATTGCACTCTTTGTTTCCCACAAATGGACACTTGCGAATATTCAACTGAGTATACGACTGGCACTTGTAGTTGACACACATCTGGAGATGTTTGTGATAAAACAAATTAAAACAGGTCATCATCTTCCAATAATTCTGAAATAATAACTATGGGTGATGCCTCATATAACCCAGCCTGTTTTATTGTTCTATTCAAGTCTATTGTGTTAACTTAAGACTTGAGCTCTGATCCGCTTGAAATTATTATATTTGAGATCGCAAGGAGCAACCATTTTCACTCTAATTTTAGTTTGGTCAAACTCCAAGTTTTTAAAACCACTTCCACAAGCATCGATTCAACACCAACAACAACAACAATAAAGCAATAAAAAAAGCTCAAAATATCTTTCAGTGTTTTGTTTTATTCTGATCTGTACAAAAATACCTTAATTTATAACTGCAGTGCACTCCTATTAAGGACGGTACCTATTAATACAGAAGTATTTTTGCACAGTTTATGATTATGCGCGAAAACTGATTTTAGTATGGGCTACTGGAATCTAGAAAAAAAAATGGGGGTAGCGGGGCCTTTTTAGCGATAATTAATCAACAATTATTCTAAAAAACCGTAAAATACAAAACAATGTATGGCCTTTTCATGGTTACCCTCAATTTTCTTTTTGGATACTAAGAGCACTTGCTAAGTTCTGCTTTCTCCGCATAGTTTTAAACCGCGCAAAAATATCCCTGTATTAGTAGGCACCACCCATAGGAAACCTGAGTATCTCGAGATGCGCAGAACGTATGCGCAGGAGCAAAAGTAAGCACCGTCCATAAAATACCTTTTGATTTCCACATTTTGTTCCATCTCTGACCATCCCAAGGCCAGCAAAGTCTCCAGGTTTTAAGGTAGCAGCGCTGAGGAAGAAAATGAATTAATACAAGGAGAAAGTTTAACTAAGAGAAAAATATACTTGTAAAAGCACCAAATGACAGATAATATTCCCACCATTTTGAAAGGTTTGGGCCTTTGTAGTCAAACAACTAAATTATCTTATAGCGAGATCTCCCATGCACAATCTTTGGCGATGAGATCTTTGTTTTGGAAAGATTTTACGAAACTCTGGTATTTTGGCTTATAACTGGCATGGGTGATTTTGGAAAAAGGAAAGAAAAGTAACTATTGCTTGCAATTTTGATGGGAATTGCAGAGGAATAAGGTAAAAACTCACTCAATTGTAGTCTTTAAACAATTGAAGTTGTCTTACTTCTGCGGATTTCGCCTTACTGCTATAGTTTGCAAGTGCGACAGAGGGATGGCCATGGCGTGGTTGTAAAACCACAACCAAAGTGATTACTTTGGCCAACTGTTTTCCATAACTACTAGAACCTCAGCTCATTTTCGACCTCACACCTGCCGAACTAATATCAAGCAATTTACTATACTCTATAGAGGGCCAAAAATATGGAATGCTTTGCCATTATCAATTACGTCTTCCCCTAGTCTATCCATCTTCAAAAGAAAGCTTCTTGATTTCCTCAGTTAATTGCATGAAACGTCCGACTCTGTTATGTCTTTATAGTCTTACCACCGTATGTTAAAAAATCTAAATAACAATGTCTTTACTGGTCTTAAAGTCCTAACATATCTCCGAGGAGACCTCTCAGTATAAGCCCGGGGGTTTCTTGAGGTCTCCTCGCCACTTCTTACTTCTTCTTTTACTATTATTATTTACTCTAAATTTATGTGCGATCCTAGTCTATTATTCATTGAAACTTTCTGTTTGTATGTTGTGGTAAATAAATAAATAAATAAATAAATAAATAAATAATTTTCCAGAGTTAAGCTTCTAAAAGACATGTTCCAATTGAACTGTCACCTTAACTCAGTTTACAGCTATATTTTCGAAAAGTGGATAAAATTGTTCTTGATGTTTGAAGGGTTTCTTTGATTAAAGGAAACAAACTTTGTCCAGTTAATGAAGATGTGCAATATGGACAGTACGATCTGAGACAAACCTGCACTGTTTTCCATTATCCAGACTGATCTTTGCGTAGCTCCCTCCATATTTAACAGCTGGTGATTTGCTGCTGCTTTGGCACTGAAGCTGGCCGCATAAAACGTCACTAAAGATGAACAAAGTTTTTAGCCAGATATTTTGTAATGTTTTAAGAAAAAAGGATATTTCTCTGATAGGCCGATTATTGTAAGGACGCTTAGACAGTTTTTTTGGAACGTTTTGGTCTGAATCAATGTCAAGCAGGCTAATGAGAGAAGCCATATTTGTCGCAACAACCTCAATCAATCAATCAATCAATCAATCAATCCATCAATCAATCATTCAATCAATCAATCAATCAAGCAAGCAAGCAAGCAAGCAAGCAAGTAAGAATGTAATCAATCAGTTAACCAATCAATCAATCAATCAATCAATCAATCAATCCATCAATCCATTCATCCATCCATCCCTCCATCAATTAATCAATCAATTAATCACTAAATCAATTAATCATTCAATCAATTAATTAAACTTCGTTTTGTCCGCTTTTGCTCACACGTAGACAATAACTCTTTGTTATTCCCTGTGTAAATGGTCCAACTTATAAAAAAGGTTCAGTTTCAACAAAACCTACCGAAATCAGCTTCATGTAGACAGGCTCTCGTGCTATCTCTCATCGAGTTTTTATTCTGACTCATCTTCGGTTCAGATGAGATGTTAAGATCACGTTTTTCTGGTTTTTGGCTCAAGATCTTTACGTTTTTGTCAGTTAGGGGCGAATCAATCTCATGCATGCAACCAGCATATAGCTAAGGCTAACTTCTCACAGCTGTCTTGAGTTCTTACCTTGAAGCACAGGATGCTTTTTTGGTTGGGTCACAAGTTCCATATCCACGAGCCTCTGTGTTTAGTTTGTCATAACATCCCTTATCGGCATTCTTGGCCGCTACAAACAGTGGAAGGTCATAAACTATACGATAACTGAAAAACTTTGTTCTTGGTTTTAATTCAATACCAAAGGAAAGAAAAAACATAAAATCCAAGAGGGCGGGTCCTGCGAATTTGTTTCGTCTGGTACCACTCTTGATGAAAATTAGGTTGATTTAAATACGCATGCAGTAGAGTATATGTGTTTCTGTCAATGAGCAGTGGGCTGATATTTTCCCAGGGAAATTTGATTTTAGGATTTTAGTGCTTATATATATTTGCTTATTTTAAGAGTATGAGATTTCCAAGGAAACTATGAGACCAAAACTGCGGGACATAAACGAATTTTTACTCTTTCTGTGTGGCCATGGAATAGAGAAAAGCCACACAGTGCCATGTGTTTGTAAAAATGGTAAGGCAGGTTAAAGTGTCGAGCGACTGGTTTTGATAGATCTCTCCCATTTCTTTCCAGGTTTCGAAATTGTTCGTGAACTCGGTCGCCAAGTTTTCTTCCTGTCTCCCAAATAAAGTGTATTTATGCAACAGATAACATTAGTGGAGATGCATGAACGCAAGTTGCTTCGATTAAACATAGTTTGTTGGTTTCTTGCCACGCATGGACATTATCAATGACGTCACGCGATCAATTTAAACCGATCAGACTCGAAGAAAGTGTAGTTGCGTAGTGATGAACTATAATATGTTTCAGTTACTTACTTGCCCCCCAGAGGTCCTTGCACTGAGTTTCATGAATCTCGCTGCATTTTCCAAGGTAACAAACAGACTGAAATATCAAATAGGACTATAGCTCAAAAATCTTTCTTTTTTTTTACCCTGTTAACAGCACATGTCATTTTCAACGGCAGGCTTTTATCATGTCAGGAATTACATTCTACACTACGAACAGTCTCAAAGACTCCTTTTACATTTGGTAAAAAATGTAGCAGAGCCAACCTTAACCCTTTAAGCGCTAACAGTGATCAGCACCGAATTTCTCCTTCTAATATCGATGCTTATTCAACCCCTGAGGTCATGAGAATTAAAGACATGATCACCCAATGCGAATTTTCTTGTTATTTAAATAACTTCTCCGCAGTACTTTTATTAAAAACAGTATGGGGACAAGATAGGAGAATTTGTTTTTTGATATTAGGGGTTAGAGAGTTATGCACACAACGTTTTGAATATCATCTGCCCACACGCGCAATTATTTCCTGGCGTTTAAAAACGCCATGATACATTCTAAGCGTTTCTACCCATTGTTACACTGTCAAAACGACATTGTTTTCGCAAGTCTCATGTTTCATGCGTTCATACGTTGAAACTGTTTCGCAAGCCGTTCATTTTGTAGCATTTTCGATCCTTTTAGCGTTGACCATAAACAAAAACACGGCAGAACCTAAACGTCTTCAAAACAAAAAACTTAGTCAACGCACGTTTGAATGTTGTTTATCTCCACTCTCCGAGTAGCCTGTCCACCGCTGACCATCGGTACTGTAGTACAGATAAAACCCAGTAACCCAGTAGTACCAGCTTTGGCGTCCTTGAATCAAGACATTGCTGACAGTTCTGACCTAAAATTAATAAATTTACTAAATTAATATAATAAATTCGAAACAAACTTTGAAAACTTCTACATAAATGCTCAATGAATCTCTTTCTTTGAAGCAGATTGGGTTTTTTTTTGATATTTCTACATAAAGTTGGAATGAAATGAATTCGAAAAGAAATTGACATTAAACTGTTGAAATTTCAAATTTCTTCGAAAAACGTGGAAATAAAAGCTCAGTGTTAAACGAAACAGGATATGATTATCGCCTGTTTTTTTGGCCCTTATTATTTCCTGGGCGTCGCCATTTTGGTGGCACAAAAGAAACGCATAGCACCTTTTTGAAAGAATACGCACAACGGATAGCAAGTTTTATTATTTAAAACGTGATCACTGGATAATGCAGTTCCAGATTTTTGATTGGTTTAGCGGCCATGGTATATGAGCCATTATACATATGCGCGAGAAGCAGCGACCATTAACTTATTTTCTGGTTGCTCTTGCAAAACGAAATCAGCAAAATCTAGCAATATTTCTTGGTTGTTTTTAATGAAACAATTATTCCCCTCGCTATTGTTGGATATGAGATGATTATAGCCAACTTCTATCTCGCTATCATCTCATACCCAACACGTACTCGTGGAATAATTGTTAAATATTTACTAAATTAAACCAGTAGATAATGCTTTTCATGCGCTACTCACTAAGTGATCATAATAATGACATGGCTTCATTTTTAAATGGGCTGGCCGAAAGTAAGGATTCCAATGAGTGTTTCTTCTTACCCGACCAAGGTCAACTTGCAAATACTCGTTTTTGCTCTTCTCCTTGGCGCACCAGTACTTCTTATTATTAAGCCGTCCATACTTGGGTAACTCTCCGGGTTCCCTGTATGAGCTTGCTGTAATCTGACTGTCCTTGATGTCACCATTTTCCATGCCAAGACGATCCGCGCATTCTGTAAATAACATGCATTAACCAGGTAAAATGGCCTTAGCCAATCTTGAAATGTGATTGGCTTCGCACAGCGGCGTAGTCTGTCGACCCTTAGTATATGACGAATATTTTAACCTAATCTGGGGCTCATAAATAATATCGTCAAATACACAACCCCTGGAGACTTTGCAATCGATTTTGTGGATTTAACTGGCAAGGAACAACTTGAATAAATCATACACCAAAACACAGCTACAATTAAGCCAAAATATGGATCAAGGCTAGACAGATTTCTCTCGAAGCACTGACTGAGAGAGTTGCTGACCCCTGCCCTCCCCCGGACGTCTCAATGGGAAGCTAAGTTACTGTAACGGTTAGCAGTGCAATCGGTTGAACTAACTAAGAAATTATGTGACTAGAGATAGAGACAATGTGGACTAGAAGTCTTTGCCAAAGAAACAACGGAAAAAAGTGGATCCTTGAACTACCGACCCTCCGTTTACCACTACACCAGCCGCAGCGCATCTTGAATGACTAAGTTGAGGTAGTTACCTTGTTTCACAAACCATATCTCAAGGTTTGGCTTATCACATCCAGGCCATAATACCATCTCCTTTCCAGCACCAGGCCACCCTCCATAGGTGTGTATACATTTTCCAGACTTGACATGTTTCAGAGAACGTCCTGCCAAATCATTAAAACGAGTTAACGTTATTTTGTTTGCCCTGCAATATTCCTCAGTATTGTTTTGAAAGTATTGTAAACCAGAAAGAACCACCGAAAAACAGTACGACTACAATGCATTCATCTGAATGGCCTCACTCCAGGATTTCATCCATAGATCCGAACCGAAAGATATAACCACCTTTTATGGCATAATAAACAGTACCACAGGAAAGAACTGCCCAAAAGCTTTAATCTGAATAGTCACACTTTAGGATTTCACCCACAGACCCTAAAGCATACTAAAGAGGAAAGTACTGCTTAGTAGCTTTCATTTGAATGGTCACACTTTAAGATTTCATCCACAGACTCAAAAGTTAGAACCACCTTGTACAGCATAATAAAAAGCACCACAAGAAAGTACTGCTTAGTAGCTTTCATTTGAATGGTCAAACTGTAGGATTTCATCCACAGACTCAAAAGTTAGAACCACCTTGTACAGCATAATAAACAGCACCACAGGAAAGTACTGCTTAGTAGCTTCCATTTGAATGGTCAAACTTAAGGATTTCATCCACAGACTCAAAACCAGAAGCACATGTACATAATAAACAGCTGCAATACAGGAAAAAAAGTATTGCTCAGTAGCTCTCATTTTAATAGCCACACTACGGTAATGCAACCACAGACTCAAAAGTTACAAGCATCTCTCAGCTCAGTTAGGACCTCATCAAAATCTGCTGGAGGGATTTCAAGCTCAGTGGTCCTGTTTATTTAGAAATATTTCGTGTTCTCTTGGTATTTAAAACATTTTGTTTAAGTTTTTGAAAATGAGAAGCCTACCACCAACCTGATGTCCGCTGAAACTTAGCGTTATCAGCTGAGCAGCTACCGCTGACCACAATCCTTGCACCGTTGTTGCCACTTAGTGGACACACCCTTCTCCCACTGCAGCTGTGACGTAACACACCATCTACATCCAATGAAAATTGAAGATGGCTTTCCAAACATTTATCACCAGATACATACACCAGGCGATCGTCATTTGGCGGTCTGCAAGACTTGCTTCGCGGCGTGAGGCAAAAATCTTGTTTGTAGGATTTCAGTGGTGTTGGAGCGGTTGGTTTTACTTTTGAAGAGAAAAGTGGTGAACGCTGTTGTTAGTATTTATATACCACCGCTTAAATTCGGCGAAAACGGCGAATGTCAGAAGATAAGCTGCGTCCTATTTAATATTCATCCCCCGATTATATCGACGAGAAATAACAAAGAAAGGGAGACATTTTTTAATTACTTTTTTTTAAAATAATGTAACCACGGTGTAATAAAATTGTGTACTCTAGTCCTGACTTGCACTAACTTTGCAATTTGTTGACCGGCAATCACGTCGAACTATCACTAAGTCTTACCCTTTCATGCCGCAACAAAGCGCAAGCAATTTAGAAATGTTAGAAGGAAACCCCTTTCTGGTTTGCTGATATATCGGATTAAAAATCTATCACAGCACCCTCTTCTTGAAACTTTACAGTTGAACCCGAAGCTCACTTCTCAGCCAACTGTTTATATTTTTCGCTATATTGGACTGAATTTTTCAAAACTCCACAGTTGCCTTCGAAGCTCTCTCTGGAACAACGGTAATTCTTTTCCCGGAGAATCATTCAGCCTAGGGCATGAGTCGTCCTATTTTGAGCTAAATTTTTTTGCAGACTGTTGATGCAAAAAATCCTAAGAAACTTGGTGTTTTGTTACACAGATTTGCATATTTTTCTGTACATACTCAACACTAAAAATACTGTAGTTATCGACTACATGCTCTCTGTGTTAGAGGTAGCACTTTGTGCGGACTTGAAATGCACAAATACAGGGCACTTAAAACTCTTTTTCAATGATTTTCACGTTCATCTTCACATATGTTCACTTTTCAACAAGCGTTTTGCTATATAGAGGCAATAAAATTACGTTGACTGCCATTTCTACTCAATTTATATTGTGGCCGAGAACAGTTTTCCAGTATACAGGTGTTAGTAAAAATTATTTCAAAACTACGTCCTTCTGAAATTAGCATGGTGCAAGATTAACTAAGAACGAATAAATTTTGATGCTTCTTGTTGAGCAAGGTGCCGTTGCCATGGCAACGCAGCATGCTATTAACCGTCCCCAAAAATGGTTTTCCTCAATTTTTGGAAAATGCACTTGTTAGATTTTTTCCATTTTTTGTATCCAGAAAAACCCACAAAATACTAACATAGTGATGCTGCTTTCATGTAATTTTAACAGGGAAATCTCCTGTAAATGTTGGTTTTACACTTTAATGTCTTTTGAAGTTCTGTTTCATTTTGGTTTTTGTTTGTAGGCAAGTTACGCTTTTAGAGAACTACTGTTTTGTCAAATTTCACGAAATTCTAACGAGCAGTTCCTTAGAAAACTGTTCATTTCCATTAAAACCACCAGTCACAATTTTTTGGCCAAATGCGCATGCGTGGCTTTTAATTAGGTTTTCTCAGCAAAGATGATAAGCGTACAAAAAGGATTAGCTTATTGTGAACTCTCTTTCTTTGTTCGGTGATAAATGAAGAAGGATTCACCTTTGTGATCCATTTGGTATAAAATCGAGGGATCGATAGTATTTGCTTACCACAACCCTAGCGCGCTCATTAGCATCACTAACAGAATCTATAAAGCGCGCACAAACTGTGTTTGGCCACCTTAAGCAGCCAGTTTTCAAAGTCCCCAGGGTGGCCGCTTAATAGAGGTCTGACTGTAATTAAAACTCTTGAAGAGTCTGACACAGAAAACTAGAAAGTTTCCGTTGTGTTTGGTTTGATGACTTAATTAGTGTGAAAAAACCTACTGCCAGCCTTCGGTGAAAAGCGAGTCAGCTCAAAGTGCCGCTTTAAACGTTCCATTCAGGCAGATTTAACGATGAACAATCACTAAGCCTAAGTCACTTAGTCTTGTGAGCTAGCCATTCCAAGCAAAGAAAATATATTCCTTCTATTCTATTTCTTTCCTTCTACTGAATCGCTAATTTTGTACCATCCTCAGAGACCCAGGGGCAGTTAGTCGGGTAGCAGGAGTTTTCGTGGGCGAAGGTTTACTGTAAGAACGGTTTACGGTAAACTTTTGCCCACGAAAATCCCTGCTACCCGACTAACTGCCCCTGGGTCCCCGAGGATGATTTTTTACTAATACTAAATATGATTGAGCTGACAAGGAACCACTCGATGGAATTCTTTCAATAGTTATGGATTCATATTCAAGTGAGAACACTTTCCTTCGTCAAAGGAAAACTGTTCCTATAGATCCCATTAAAGTGCCCCTAACCCTTCAATTTGTTTTCTTTTGGTAGATTTCCATATCTTTCAAGAACTCATTTTCGAAAAAAAATTTGAGAAATATTGAATCCTTTTTTTTACGAGCGCTAGAAGTGAAGGCAGTCTTGTCGATATTTTCACCTATCGTTCGCATTAGTCCCCCACTCGGCCAAATATGGAGCGTGACGTAAGAAAAGGACATCGTGCAAAAATATCCGAAGATTCGCGGTAATGCTTCAATTGTAAACAGATAAAATGGTTGAAAAATGTGTGGTTTTTGGATGCAGCAACTCTCGAAATGTAGAGAAAGGAATCAGCATGCATCAGATTCCTTCTGAATCCTTCTGGTTTCCTTTTCTTACGTCACAGCTAAGAAAGTGTCAAATATCGGACGCTTCTCATTGGCTCGTTCCTAATGAGCCCACGAGAGAAAAATTTGTCCAAGCGCGCAAAAATTTAAAAATTTCAGTAGCTTTTAGCGCCCGTAAAATAAAAAGGATTCAATATTTCTACAAAAAAATTTCGAAAATGAGTTCTTCACAGATATGGAAATCTACCAAAAGAAAACAAATTGAAGGGTTAGGGGCACTTTAATAACACTCACAAAAAGGTTCGAAAAAGTATCAACACAAAAGTGTTTTAAGGGAGCTTCTATTAACAGTTCTTTATTTTGCCAAGCATCCAATCATGTGTTGACAACTCTAAGAACGTTTTCAATTTACTACAGATTCAGTTTCATATACCTTCACCCGGAGCGCAACCCATGAAGTCAACTCTAAGACAGGGATGACCATTCCAGTATTGAGGACTGATCCGGAGATATCGGGTCTGGAGTCTAGGGTTCAAACGCCTTGTAAAAACGCTATAGCGGTTTGTACTTCCTTGCACAACCTTAAATAAAAAGAAGCAACAGTGATGGTTAAACTTAAGAACGAGAAGTAGTTGTAAAGAACAGCGGACCCATCGCAATTGAATTGTGAGCGATCGTTTCCGGCGAACTTCAACATTCACCCCTGGGTAACACGGGGCGCATGTGAACTGTTGAAGGTTGGCTTGTTCAAACTCCCTCTTAGCGGGGCCAGAAACACGTTCAAATGCCGTGGCCCTGAATTGGGAAGGTCCTCGATAGCGATAACCCCCGTCTTTTCCTTTTATGTTTTTTTTTTACATTACAAAATCTTACTATTGTAAAAGCGCTCAAGTGCCTCTTTCGAGGACCAATTGTCTTCGTTTTCATCCCTTACTAAGTTTCCTTATCAACTTTCTTGAATAAACCAAACATTCGTTTCTACTTCCCCAAAGGCCAAAGCAGCACCCCATTTCTTTTATTTCTCACCTCCCTTTAAAATTTGCTCGTTTAAGGCCTTTAAAATGTGATGAATATTAGGGAAAACTGGTCAAAAGTGGTAACAAACCAAATAATTATTTTACAAACTTACGGTTTTGGTCTGATTACATGGGTATCCATTGACAATAAAGCTATCCGCTGGACACTGAAATGTTACCAGACAACAAGCATTAAACAATTATTAAATCACAAAACCAACATATGTTTCTTCCTTCAGAACAAAGGAGAATGATGATTTTACACTGGGTTAATAAAAGTGATTTCCCGCCGATGATGAGGTACCTCATTAAATAATATAAAGATGATGGATACAAGATGGCGGTTTTGGAAAATGCATGACGTCACATTTGCATCGAATGAGTGATCCTTTCAAGCTTAGTCTACGTTACTCAAGTAAGTGTGAATTTAAGAGTTGTAGATAATATTTTTAACACCTCATCTAATATCAGAGATACCAAACAATATTTAACTTTTCTGAATGCACTTGAAAACAAATAATCTAGATCTTGATTGAAACATTTCCTTTTATGGCACTACACAGCCAGATAAATGGCTGAATTAATGAGAGCGATAAACTGCAGCGTTCATATTGTACTCACGTCCCTAGAATTCCCAGTGCAGTATTCTGGCACATCACAGTCTGTTTTAACTCCACGGCATAAAGTTCCTTGTTTCGTGAACTAGAAATGGATAAATACCCATTTGAGACTGTAACGGGCCCGCACCTTCCTTACTTAATTTTAAAGCCAACGGAGCGGCAAGCCGTTAAAAGTTCTGTCAATTTCCAACTTTCATTTATTAAAATCAAATTCTGTCGATCAGTTTTAATATCCGTGCATGTATCTGTCTGATTTTAACGTTCCAAAATCTTGGGACACATTCTTCCATTTTAGCACCAGTTACTTGCTTTATGAACCTGTGAAAAATAAAAGTCATTTCTATCGTAACGCTGTTCCGACCTTTTTCAATTTGAAATTCAATGGTCAGTTGCTGAGTAGTGAGGCCCAATACTGTTCAGGCCTATATTTTGACTAGTATAATTCGGGTTATCTATCGTCTAATTCATTTATAAACATCATTATTTTCTTTTCATGCACCACATGATAGATCCTTGTCATTTATCCCTATCTAGACGGACGATGGACAGATTGTTAGCTTTTTCAAAATCTGAGCAAGAGCTACTAACTTTTGCGAGTTTTTCTCGTATTTATTGTTTATTATTTGCTTATTTTGACGTTACCGTGGCAATCATCTTTTAAAAATAATTTCTTTTTTCAAAAACTGTAATTTTTCTGTTCTATCACAACAAGTGATTGAGTGCTAGTGAGAGTACAAATTATGTATCAACATTTTCAGTTACCAAACAGTTCTTGCAGCAGCTGTGGTGCAGATCACTGCATTGGGCTTCTTTCTTCAGAACACAGTTGTGAGGCTCACAACAGCGATCTTTAGCCATGCACATCTGAGGAGATAATACAACTTTAACTTAAAAAGAAATAGTCTGATCGGTAGCCGTATGATAAGGACTGATTGACTGACTGATTGATTGATTGATTGATTGATTGATTGATTGATTGATTGATTGATGATTGATTGATCTGAATATAGCTTTTTGTCGGTGGCTCTCTGAGGAATAGCTCTCAATATCAACCCTGGTCATGAGTCTCAGCCTGAGCAAAGCTACCCATTAAGCTAAACCAATTACTGCAGGGAGAAATTAGACGAGGCAGAAGCTGCATCCCTTAAAACTTTTCCCTCAGTGGACTTAATGATGTCCTCGGGAAAACTTTGCTTAAGAAAGCCAAAGAAAAATCTAGGTCTACTGACTTTGTTCTAAGGTTAGAGCTTCTTCTGACATCTCTTTGAGATTCTTCTGCGGTAAACTGATGTTTGAGAGAGGATGGGACTAACTGAGAAAAACAAAGGATTTCCAGAGAGATGGAAGTCCCTGCATTCTTTCCATTTTCGTTTTGTGTAATCCAATGGAAAATAAAAAAAATGCCCTTCTCTATTTAAAGCTTTCAAAGATTCTACTGGTATGTTTGAGCAAATCTACTGCTGTTCGTACTAACCTCAGGTGTTCCACAGTCACACTCCTCTCCTTCTTCTCGTATACCATTGCCACAGTAACTATTCAGAGCCTAAAAAAATCACGTTATGTTGCCAATGTTTTAGATGGATTGGTTTTCAATTGAGAACATTGTAATCAAAACGTAATTAAATTATTTTCCTGGTTAGTAACATCACTTGAACACAACACTATGAGTCAATGAACTCAAAGCATCTGATAACACTGGCACCGAGCAGTGGTAAACGCGCGCGACAAAGGCGCAGTCAGTATTGGACTAATTCGTCCTTCGGTTGAGAAAGTGGTGCAAGTAAGAACTTAATTTGATCTCGAAAAATACGTAAAGCATACAGAGTGCAAGGTGGACCGAGCTAAAAATATATATACAACAAAGAATAAATGTAGAAAAATATACTTACTTATGCCTAGACAATGTAATGTGAAGACAACCGATGGGAAATGATAACTCAAAAATTAAAATTTCTGATTCTTGAAAGTCCTAACATTATTAGGAGGTCTAAGTATTGTCTTCAAGACAGCTCCATAATTTAGTCCCAAAATATCTAACAGAATTAAGACCTTACGTTCTTGTCCTACCAATGGGAATCGTTAAGATATGCGATCCCCTAAGCCAATAAACTAAAGCACGTCAAATGAAAATACAATTTGTAAGATGCATTCATTAAATGAAATACCTTATAAGTTGGCACGTTGTACAAACACCAATCATTGAGTTTCTTCAGTGACCTCAAGCTGCAGTCTGAAAATCCCGGAACTCTGGTTCTGCAAAATATTTTTCATAAAGACCCGTATTAAATAATATTTATCCCAGGTGATTGGCAGTCGTATTCAGAACGCATACCACATGAAAGCCTTTTTAATAGACCCTTCTCCAAAGTGGCAGCAACAGATTTGCATGAGTTAAAATTGAACTGAATGAAAAACTGATACCAGCACTGGTAAGAGCACCTTTACTTTAGTAACCTTGCAACCTACACAATGTTGTGGAAAGGCTTATTTTCTCACTGGTATTTGTGAATATTTTACTTCGTATTGAGGCTAACCCTGTATAAATGCTTCTTTTGTCTTTTTATCCAGCCGTCATGGTGAATTCGATACTGGACTATTGCGAACAACAAAGTATACAGTCTGGTATTACAAAAATGCAGCACCAAATTCAACCTGCCTCATTAAAAAACCCACTCTCTTCGCTGTAATGAAAGACCTTTTCAAAAATGGCGGCCAATAAATTATTCTTTTATTTTTATGAAAATTAGTCTCGTTTGTTTGTGCAAAGTTTAAATTATAGAATTTTTACTTTAAAATGAGGTTAGTGGGACTATCCAAAAGAACAGTAAATCGGGTGCCATTTATGAAAACGTTCTTTATATGACATACTTGTGACCGCCCATGATACATCCTCGAGGTGTTAAACATTTGCAGCTCCCTTAAATAAAATATATACACAACAAGAACAATGACATATAAATGATCGCTAAACACGGAGACTGTTGACCCTGTTGACAGTAATGACGATCTTATCAAGGCAAATAAGGGGTAATAGAGTCGTAAAGTGTGATATTATGTAATGTTTAAAACACGAGCAGCAGTGTTTTATCGGGATTTAAAACCAGAAGGTGCAGCCCAGTGGTTTTAGACCCGATAAAACACGTGCTGTGAGTTTTTTGGACGGCTTCAAAAACATTCCTGGAAAAGCGTGTGTCAAGAGAGTTCATAACAATAATGCCTTTGTGAACGTTGGAATAAAGCATAAGAGAAAAACATTAAACAACGCATACTAATAAGGAGGAGGTTTTATCGGGTTTTAAAACCACTGCATGTGATGTTTTATCGACCATTTGATAGGTCAATGGGCTTATGAATTATTAATGAGTTTTTGAAAAATGTTTAAACAATTGGTGAACTTATGTCTTTTTCGTCATTGAATCCCATAATTTTACAAATTTAGTTTTTCTGACGTCGTCACTTTAAAAAATATATCACACAAGCATCATCTGGGTTTACTTAAACCAGTAATTCAGTTATTAATAACATGCGATATGAGCTAGTTTTTAGTTGGGAAATATAACATCACTTGGAATGGTCTCGCATAATACTTTTGCGGATTTCTTAGGGAGGGGTAGGCAAGGACCTATATCTTACTATTTACAACAGCAGCCACAAAAATGACACTGAACAGCAAAAACAACAATTATAACATAATTCACTTACCCGAGTCATGGCTGAATCCAAAATTGTGACCCATTTCATGGGCAAGTATTACATAAGGACCAATAATACTGCCCATATCCCACTATGATTAAAAAGGAAATTTACCCGTCAAGAACTACACCTTTAGGAAAATGAACACCCGATTGCAAAGGGCAACTAGAAATAAATCTTTATAGGAAAGTTTCCAAAACAGTATAAAGTGCAGAAAGTGTACCACGCTCAGTTTGGAAAGAAAATTTGACTTATCGTGTTTTACAAGGTGGTTCTAAATTTTTAGGTCTGAAGATAAAAAAATGAGTAAGAGGAAGTTCATTGGATAAATTTCCTGACTTGCGACTAGTAGTTACTACGCCTTGTATCCAGGCTGTAATTTTGAACTCATGGCAAAAATCCTATACAGTGTCAACACACGAGTCTTTCAGGAAATACTTTCTTTTACTATTCGATTTGCAACAGCCGGTTGCAATTTTGGTGTCGTTTTGGTGTTGGATGCTTAATAGCAAGAAAAACTGACTCACGTTATTGACGCCACTAGAAGAACCGCCACACATTCCAAATACATAAGCCATGCCTGCACAGTCGGACCAACCCCATACACTATAGAGGAGAAGAAAAGGTATATAAATAAATTAATATAAAGTTTACGACACATCGAGCGACCGAGCGACCGAGCGACCGAGCGAGTGACATTTACCCACATTACGATAACTTGTTCATTGCGCATGAGCGCGTTCACGAGTCAAAAAGGCAAATGATGAGTAGACTGTTAAAACTAAAATATAGTATTGCTTACAACATATTTTATCGATTTTTTTGGTTTTTCTGCCTATGTTTAGGTTAAGGCGTTAAACGTGTCTGTTGAACTTCTTTCACTATGTAAAGGCCTTTGATACAAATTAGCTAGCTCTTGGGCTTTTATTGTTGTTGTTAAGCTGTTCATTGCCCGAAAAAGTAGCGTTTGTTAAGAAACGCTTCCCATAATTGGGAAAGCTCGAGCGCCAACATTTAATAGAATAAAACTCTGCTCCTGCTTACTTTACCTAAAGCTGCGCGTAATAGCTAAGTTTTGATAGCGTGCTGTAATCACGTGATCAAAAGTATTCATGCAAAGTATCCAGCGAGAGAAGTGGTCTTTCAGAATTCAAACAGCGTTTTTATATCGATTTTAAAGGTACCGCTCGCCCTTTCCTTTAGCCCACCCTAATATCATGTATCTGGCGCCATTGAGCTCTTTCGGGTTGCTACTTTGTTTGGGTAATGATTATTGGCAGTACGGAGTATAGCAAATCTGACTGCAAACTGAGTAATGTTTGAATCTGGTTGATATAAACAGTCTGGAACGGATCGAAAAAAGGTATAAAAGTCTTCCATCTTATCAGTCATGTATACAGTACAGTAAGTAGGCGGTTGAATTGGCATCGACTGGTGTTTGCTTGATCACGTGAACAGGTATAAGTTCGTAGAGCCTTCTGGGATACTTCAGGGTTTCATGGGAGCATATGCGGTATGTATCCGACAACGAAAATCAAACCTAATTTCTCAGCAGTCTATATCCCGTATCCCAACACGTGAAAGTTACTGGCGAGAATAGAGAAGCTTTCAGTTGAGATTCTTTCATCGTACTCTTTTGAAATTCATATTAAGAAGATTCTATCTGGCCATTTTAAATTTATCGTTTAATAGCCAGAGTGACAAAGGAAATGTGCGGAATTTTCTTGCTTGGGTTCAGTTTGTATAGAAAGCAGTTTTACCTACCTCAGTAACTGAGCATTATCATGAGGAAATTTCTCGACCAAATATTTCTTTCTGTAGGTGTTGAATTTTCCCAGATCAGGCCCTCCCTTCTTCTCGCGCTTGTATGGATCACCATTTGTCCAGATTTCCAGTGCTTTGAAGACAAGCCTGATATTTATCCGTTGATAAATCTTTTAAATAAAGAAATCAAGAAGACGATTAGACAGATGAACACCGACTCATCCCCCATCTCTTATAGTACAGTTGGATTCATCCGAGTCATTAGCCGTGGACAGTAGGGGAGGGGGGGGGGGGGGGAGGGGCTTAAAGAGCTCTTAAGCGACTTTTCATAACGTTTTCAATACAGTAAACTTGTACACCAGCAAACATGATGCATAATTTTCCTAAAATTTATCCAGTAGCAAATTGCTATATAACAGTGTTATAGTTCTGGTGACGTGTCCAGGCCAAGGAGGTCATTTTTCATTTGATTTTTTTGTTTTTTGGGATTTTTTAAACTTTTCGATGATAAATTTGCGGCACATTTTAAACTCTTGTCATGGTTTTCTGCGGTCTTATTCAGTTATTTAATCGGGAAATCCAAGATGGCCCTTTCGCCTGCTTGTGAAAGACGAGCTAGAAACCACAAAACGTTGAGCATTACATGCTCTCAACCTGTTTAATGCATATGGTGTACAACTGCATTGAACTAGGAGATCACCTTTTCATGTATAAATCAAATGTTAACGAAAAAGGAGTTGCGTTCGGCTACAAAACACAGGGCGAAGTTCTTTGTATAAGAGTGACCTTTTAACTCTAGTAATCTCACTTTACTGATGTTACAGGAGAGTTAAAAACTCTTGTTTTTTTTTTTCGTTTTATATCTGGCCCCAGTTGTTCAAAGAGCGGATAGTTTTATCCACTGGATAGGTCTCTATCCGGCAGATGAAATGTGTGCAAGATTTTCCCAATAGACCTATAACTTGTGGATAGAGTAGAAGCATATGTCAAATTTAAGTATGGGATTGTGAGGAAAACTTGCCCAAGGCGTTTGTTGGAGTACATTTGCTCCGCTGGATAGTGACTTATCCAGTGGATAAAGTTATCCACTCATTGAACAACTAGGGCCTGGTCTATAAGTTTACGAATCAAGGGTTTAGTGGGGTCGCTGATCAGTCCGGGGACCCTGGGACAAGTGCTTCAGTTGCTTCTAGTCTAATCAGCCACGGTCAGGCTCACGTATACAGCAAGTTATTAAAGTACATATAAAACATTACTCACCGCATCAACGGCATTCACTAATGTGATAACTCGATCTTTGATGACAGCGGCATCCTTTTTATGCTTAATGTACTGGAAAATATCAGATATCAGACAGTATTAGCTATTAGGCGTGTAGTCGTAAGGTAGCAGATAAGTTGGAAAAATATGATTCTGAAGAGTTGGCTAACGGCTGATTGAGTGATTGAGTGATTGATTGATTGTTTGATTTATTTATTGATTATATTGACTGTCTGAATGATTGACTTGCAGTGTGCATGGATGGTGGAATAAATAATAGAACGAACGAAATAATTGAATGACGTATAATTGGTTGAGGTGAATGAATGGTTGACCAACACACCAACAAAGAGATTAAAACTAAATTAATTTAATGACTGACTATTGAAAGTAAAATTTGAAGATTTTACGACTCATACCACTCCTCTCAGAACTCTCAAAATTTCCGCGCGCTGATTGGCTCGTAGTTATTGTCTATAGGAGTCAGATGAAACGTGCGTGCTTTCTCAACGGAACAAAAAATCGCTCGTAATTTTTCCACTTTTTTGTTAAAAGCAAATCAACAGCAGTTTTCTATGGTCTACAACCTTATAGACCATGAATTGTCGCTGTCAAATGTTCAAAACATGGCAGTGATGACGATCTGTTAAATTTTAGATATAACTCGCGTTCCTTTCGTCACTTACCATTCTATAATCTACCACCATCACAAGCTCGTTGTATCTTGTCTTGCTCGTTGTCAGGTATGGCTTGTAAAAGTGATCCACGTTTGCTATGCTACGGCGTATCTGAAACAAAATAGAATCGGAATCTTTGAGGCGATATTTGAGAATCTGACAATTTGTTCTCATAGTGAAAAAAGTCTATTATAGATGTATAAAAGAAAATCAGACATCCCACATACTGATGTAGTGTTGCACCAGAACTTTTGAAATAGATTGAAAAAGAAAGGAACACTAAACAACTCTTCTTTAAATGATAAGAGAAGCATAGGTCGATAAAAAGAAGAATTACGTTTTAAGATGTACTATATTTTGGCTGACCTTCTTCAGGTTCAATGAGAATTTGCATTGGGACATGCGCTTTTAAACTCTGTCTTTATCGAGACTTAACTTATTAACAAACCGTCTATAGTGGTTATGCACCATCTTTCACTAAAAGGTAGGCAGTTCCTTGTTTTTCTTCAAATCAAAGAAAGTAGTGGAACCCTCACGTGGGAAAGCACGTGCGAACTACTGTACAGTCAGCAAACCCACAAGTGCAGAGTAAACATTGACAAGAGTTGGCCGCGGGAAACGAGGGGAAAAGCCAGTTTGCTACTATTAATATTGCAGTAAATAATAGTAAGGAACTGACCAAAAATGGTGTCCAAGAAAAGGATAGTTTGTAGGGATCTTTAATTGAAAAACTGAAGGTACCTTCGAAAACGATACGGAACTATCTTCGTCGTGGGAATCTTCGTGCATTTCTTTGTTTCCTGGAAAGACATTATACAATTTCGGTTTAGAAAGCTTTGAGCCACATAGTTCTTATTAAAAATTATACAAACACAGATGCCAATGATCTGTTGCTTGGTTAATAAAACGATTATTAAAGAAACATGATACGCGACAATTATTCTGAGATCCAACATCCGTCCAACATCTTTCTACAGATAAGAAGGTAACATTAAATAAACCCCATACTGTAGCTATGAACGCAATGGTCTGCTTTATAAGACAGACGTTTTTGGCCAGCTAATCGCATTCTACCTGAATGATCAGTCTCTGATAGCAAAAAAATAAATAAATAAATGAATAAAAATAAAAATAAATTAAAAATAAATAAATAAATAAATAAATAAATAAATAAATGAATAAAAATAAAAATAAATTAAAAATAAATAAATAAATAAATAAATAAATAAATAAATAAATAAATAAATAAATCAAGTAAAATAAAATTGACTTTGGTTAGGCAGTATAGTTAACAATTATTCCACGAGCGCGCGTTGGATATGAGATGATAGATAGCCAACGAGGCGCGTAGCGCCGAGTTGGCTATAATCATCTCATATCCAACAAGCGCGAGTGGAATAATTGTTTTATTAAAAACAATCAAGAAATATTGCTAGATCTAACTGATTTCGCTGTGAGAGAAGAACCAGCAGACAATTTAATGGCCGCCATTTCTTGGCTATGGTATAATTGCTCATATACCATGGCCGCTCAGCCAATCAAATCCCTTGAATTGCATTATACAATGATCCAGTTTTTAATAACATTAGATATACACTCGATTGAAGAAAACGTCCCATGCAAAGTGTAAATTTGTAGACAATGTGACCTGGTGGAATTATTGTGATGATCCAATTAGCGTCCGCGAATCTCGTATTTCTTCTCTTTGTCTGAGAGAAATATTTGAATTTTTAAAAGCCCTTAAAATCGAACGTGCTTTTATTTTCTAAAAAGAAGAATGGAAATAAGCTCCATAGGTCGAACGTTTTCCAGAACGTTGTTGGGTCTTATAATTCATAAGTTACGCCTTTTACCTGACAACGTTTTTTTAACCGAGTGTATAATTAGTTCGCATCATAAGTTTACCGCAGCGTTTGCTAATATCACCGAAGTCTTCATCTTTAGCTTGGAAAACCTTATGAGCCCCAGTGATCTATAAATAAAGGTAAAAATTAGAGTACATCTTAATTCAAGAGCGACAAGTCTATTTGCTAAGCTACTCTATCGAATGTGAAATTTCAAAGCGACTTCTTATCACATAATCACACACCCGAGTTCAAGTTCATTTTTTCTAGATTTATTTCTTTGTGCCACACCCAGTGCTTAGGCGTGGTGATGTAGTGTTACGTTGGACATCGAATCAGAAGGCCGCTAAACCTAACGTCCTTCACAGGGCACGTAATCTTAGCCCTAGTCTCTGCTGTTGTGTTGTTTCCGATAAAGAAAACTTTACTCCATGTCGTCTCTCTTCACTAAACTAAAATCGGATCAAGCTCTGATCAGGTGCGCCACGTGTGTTTCGCGTACGGCTTTAATAATCTTTCACTTGTTAAATGCTAAGTATTTTGTTCACCAAACTTACGTTGTGTTCCGGCTCTGGTGTGATGTAAAAGGTTTTCATACCATCATCTATTAGGCCTCTGTAAATGAGAAAAAAAAATACAAGTTTGAAAAAACGAAAGGGAAGTACACGTAAACTTATTACACGTAAACTATACGATAGGCCATTCCTGTTCAAAGCGCCTGTCACTTATTTCTTCACATTCATATAAAATTCATTTTAATGTAACTGGCTGCTCACTATTTCTTGTCATAAAAAGGATGAAGCAAACTACGAACTGGCTAAGTACCAGAAAGGCTCTTTAGATACCCGCTCGGGATATTTATTTCCAAGCTTCAAAAAGATGGAGGACGAAGCCTTATAGAGACAGAGACCATTTTCTTGTAAGTCATGCATTTTGAGCAAAATACAGTAAAGCTAATAAACAGAAAGTATTCTTTAATCATTATCAAGTTTAAGAGCAGAGCTTTCGGAACACATCCAAGTTCCTTTTCCAATGATGCTTCAATTTATAAAATGGAAGCTAATTTTGTTGACAAGTTTGTTATCTAGCGCAGCTAAAACACATTACTCAGTTATATTAGCCTTAGCTACTTTAGGAAGTTCTTTTAACTCTATTTACTGTAACGCCTTGCCAATATTATTTCATTCTGATAGTAAATCGCTAGTTTTATCAAAAATTAGACTGGCACTGTTGCGTTCACCATCATATTCTCGTCACCCAATAAGAACACGTATGTCCAGAAATGCTCCTAACCCTGAATTTGGCGGGTACCTCATATAAAACAGGCCTTTTTGTCGTTTATCATATGGCTTCGTGTTTGACAGAATTATGTGTGTTTTAATGAGAATTAAGGTTAGGGGACACCTTGTGATGTCTATCATACACTTCATGAATCGCAGAACTATATAAATTGACAAGAGGTTTAATTTCTCAAGAAACTGTGGTCCTGCGTATGTGGGGAAGTAGAAACGAATATATGCTTTTATCCACAGAGTTGATTAGCTAATTTGGCAACCGTAAAGAGATTCGAGTGCTGATGTTTCAAGAGGTAGCCTTTCGTTCTTCGTCCCACCAAACAAGGGCTAGCGAATGAGAGGAAGGCAGAGTGCGAAACGTGATGCAAAGAATTCTGTCGGAAGCATAGCTCTATCATTACTGAAAACGTCTATAGTTGGAGGTAAGGGATATTCTAGTTCGTAGTTGTTGTCCATAAGAAACGTTTTTAAATCCCGTACATTTTCTGACGCGATTCTGGCTCAATTAATTCAAGATGTAATGTGCACGCGCGTCTGCCATTTTGACCCAAATTTCTTGCAATAGTAAGTAATAGTGAGTATAATTTTTTGTATGTGGCCAAGAGTTTTGGCGAGAATTTTAGTGGCTTAGCCGGTACAAGCAAAATAAATTGTGAAAGCAGAAAAACGTCTGGTTAAGATAACCATGTTACCTAAGTCCTGCACAAGTGTTAAGGACGACACTGGAGTCCTGCACACCGCGGATGGTTCCTTGAAAATGACAGTCATCGGTTACGCCCTAGAAATAAAGTAGAGTCCAATGAAAAACGGCAAAACCGCACGGGGGACATGTTATAAACATAACATTGAAATTAATCTGTTTGTTAATCTGTTTATTAATATTAAGTTCATGATTAATTACCTCATGAATGATTTCTGAACCATCATCAGCAAACGTGCGCATGGCAAATGAAGGAGAAATGAGCTCTCTGCAAAAGAGAAACAATTGTCAATTAGGAAAACTATGTAACTTCATTACAGAATATTGCATAGGCTGAAGTCAATATGCAGAGTTGAACTTTAGATCCCGATCTAGTGCAGAATCAAGGTAAACGTTTTCTTCGGTCACACGGTCGCACACTTTGTACAGTGACTGTTCCTTCCTGTGAATAGTGAAGTAACTTCTTCCTTGATTTTCTGTCTCCCTCATTCATTTATTGAACTCCTGTGGGTTTCCGTATAATTTAAAACAAATAAGGCTTTTCGGTTTTACCTCCGCAGTAACGACTTTACTCGATTCTTATCACTGAACAGCTTTTCCATCCATAACTGATTTATTTATTTGATAACTGCCAAAAAGACATAATAAGTTTTTGTACTTGTTTTTCTTTACATCCAGAGTCCAGTCTTTATCAAAACCTGTCAATCGGTAGGAGGCGTTATCCACGTGACCATCCTAAAAAGACAATTCAAATTCAAAATTAACCGTCAACGAACCATATAACGAACCAACGAACCAAGGGAACCATATAATTAAACGAACCTCTCCTGAAGTTGTGAGATCCCGTTTCGCTCGCCTTCCATCAATCCTTTCTGGATACGTAATGTGATAGTCGCCATAACTTCCCTCTGTATTGCAACGTTAACAAGATTAACACAAAGAGGATGCATACACATACTAAAAGCCAAAATCTAATCCTGCTCATGAAAAATTACACATTTATTAATTAAGAGACTGGTGAAACGAAAACAAAGAGGGTTTAAAACCATTAGCTCCGTTATGAAATAAGAGAGATGTACTGAACATGTTACGAGCGTTGGATAAGGAAAAGGAAACTGAGTTCTTGACGAGATTCAAGTCCATGCCCTTGCGCACATATGTGCTCTAATCATTGAGCTGTGGGGAATGGGGATGAGCTTGGCCATTAACTGGGTAAATATTCGATCATAGACCCAATGCAAAAATGGCTGACATTTTAATATTCTTTTGTCTGCATTCAAATTGGCCTCAATAACCTCGTTCTTGAGTTCAAATATCAAAAAATTATTTTACCTTGGACGAGGCTAGTGAGGATAATTTGAATACAGACAAAAGAATATTAAAATGTCAGCCATTTTTGCATTAGGTGTATAGTGTCCCATAATAAATATGTAGCCACATTCATTCCATCTAAAGGGCCTTACCCACAAACGTGAAGAAGACGCTGCTTACAAACAGCACCAACGCACAAGCGATCAGCACTCCCGGCTTGGTCATAACTGCTGCTTGTTTCGCGTCAGCTTGAAAGAAAAAGGGTAAAAACGTTTTCAAAGAATTGTCCCTGGAAGAGAGATTTAACCAATAGCTAGTTTCAAAAATGAATTCATTGCCCCTTTGAAACGTCTTTTGATTGAGCTAGGCCCACCCACTGACTGCAGGGTTGCTCAAAGATCATAATGACACTAAATAATAATCTATTTTCAAAGAGGATAACTTATGTGGAGTTAACTACTTCTTTCTTTATTTTTAGTGGAAGTAATTTGATTGGAAAGCAAACGTTTCTTCCCATCAACCGTAACAATTTATTTAATCGTCCTTCTTCAAGAAATGGTTTAGTCTTGAATCATGGTTTGGTAGTTATGTGCAGGAAACAGAAATTAGAAAATCGGTCAACCGACAAATAACTACGCAACCGCAACGCCAACGTCACGATAATGTCACTAATAAACATAGTTGCATTATCTGATCTACTTTGTGAATACGACTCCATCCAGTTCAACTTGTACAATGTGACCGAATGTTTCTGGAATATAGTTAGAAGTAGCAGTGTTCAAGTTCAGAAAGAGAAAGAAACTACGTGTACTCGTGCTCTCGAAGCTTTACATTTGTACACTGATTTGACGTTGCTGTTTTTATCAAAGAAATGTACTAAAATGTTTAACGCACGAGCAGTCAGGAGTCATTGTTTTTGCTTAAAATAAATTACGCGCCCACCAAAACAAATATAATAAGATGAAAATAACTCAATAAATAAAGCCCTAATACTAGGTCAGTCACGCAAGTGCTTGATATTTCAAACTTGATAACGGTATCAGGCTAAAATAACACACAAACTGTGAAGAAATAACGAACAAGCAGTATTATCCCGAAATCACGAAGTAATCATGTTGTCACACAGCATATTTTAATTCTCATACGGGGAAACGAAATGTGATTCATCCGAACCTAAAAATAACACCTAAAACTCAACAGAAGTGGCAACGACGTTTCTTCCTTGGGAATAACGAAGATCTGTTGGGAATAACGAACGCTTACGGAACGAAACACAGGAATGTGCTTACGTGGCGCCCACATCAAGAAAAGTGGGATAAGAATATTGGTTTTGATGTAGAGAACGTTTACTATTTAGAGTTTCATTAGATAAACAGTCACACCCAAAGCCCCCAAACAATACTGAGTGCAAGCATAAAACAAAACAAAACAAAACAAAACAAAAAGGTCACCTGCTTATTAAATTAGCGCTGTGACTTTTGTTTAGCACAAACTATAAGCACAGTTCAGTCCTGCACAAATGTCCTTACAAAATCATTCTCTCTACTCATTTTCGTCTCCAAGGCCGAGCCAAAGTTAAGAGTGGTCAGGATGATTGAGTCAAGGAGATTCTTCCCCAGAAGGTTAACATTTACTGTGATCTCAAATATTTCATATTTTAATTATTCGTAATCCCAGATGTACCCCGCGGGATTTGCGTGGGACTGTGAGCCAACCAGGATCCAACCAATAAAACGGAGTCAGCTTCTTTCCTATTAAAGATCAACACTAAACAATTTTTCAACTTGTATGTTTAGCACAAAAAGTCAAAAATCCGTGATTAGCCATTTCAGCTCAGATAATTAAGCGTGATATACCCCGTTTCAATCTATAACCAATTCTAAACCCATGAAATAACTTGAAATGTTGCCAGGTGGGACTGCACATGCCTTATAATGTACTTTGGATAAGAATGTAGCATACTATCCTTCGTGGAAGAATAAGATTGTTAACGACGACATAAAAGAAACTATACAGTTTTGTAAAACTAGCTTATTCAGATCACATTTTTTTAGTGCCACTCATTACAACTAGACCACTTCTCACAGTTAGTTACAAACAATGCGGTTATCTAATAGTGAGCCAGTAACCTTAAAGAAAACCCACAAACTTCCAGTATCTACGTGGGTTTGATCTTTTGTGTTAACTTCAACCTCAATTTTCCGTTCTTCTATTGTTTGAAAACCTATAGGTCCTATAGTAGTAAGTAAACGCATTTGCGCCGGATCAATGGCATCAAAAGTGCACGTTTTGTTCACAATGGCCTGACAAATTCATGAGCACATCTGCATACACTTATTTACAAAAGCTGACGGTTGATTTTGAGCAAGGGAATTAAACGTACGAAAAAAAATAACTTAAATCTATCAGGATTCGTACACTGACTTGTTCATGCTTACAGCTAAAAAGTGTTTCTCGTCGGATCCTGAGGCGCAAAGGTTTCATCCATATGAAACATCACTTCGTCAGAATTCTGGTTCCACCCAGTTCAAGCGACTCTTGAAGATGAGGGTCGGATGGAGCGCCATTTTCTGTCAGTGAAGCCACTTTATAGAACTCGAGATTTTGGGAAGAGGCGGATCGTGGCCTCTTTGTACCGAATGTCAAGAATTTCGAGATCCTTTTCACGTTAAAATTAAAACCCACCATTTAGAAGTTTAATTTGAAAAAGCAAGACAACGGTGGTAGCGACGTCTAAAATGTAGTGCTCCAAAAAAAAAGAGACAACTCCAAAAATATCAAGCAGCTTATGTCATAAACCAAAGATAAAACGTCAAAAAATGTGAAGGATTTCTCCTTGGATTCATCCAAAAAATTCTTTATTGAAACTGTCAACCCATTCTTCCCTCTACTTTAAAAGGTATAGAAAAGATAACGTACCTCAAAAACGGCCTGAATACTGTCAAAGGTTTTGGAGGACACAACAAACGGTGGACACTATCACTCCACCTCAAACCAAGTGAAATGGCATACTATCTAATGTCTTGCAAACTCTTATGATATATACTCCGAAAAAGACCATGAAACAATGCAGGCAATTGTGGCGGAACCCCTTCTGGTTCTTTGCGTGGTAGTTACACCCTGGCTCGATAGTTGGGTTTAAATTTGAATGGATCTTTGAACCCGGAAAAAATTCCAAACCATTTCTATTAACAATGAATCTTCCAGATGTTGGTATCATCTAGAAAAATTAATGCAATTTACACCTGCGCAAATGTTCTTGAAGGAGCGTTCTTTCTCCTCTCTTTCGTCTCTAAGAAAATGAACAAAAGTTGATTGAAGCTTATTGAAGTTACGGAGATTCTTGCCCAGTAGATTAACACATTATGATCTCAGAATATTATAGATTTTGATTATTGGGTACCGAGTTGGTGTGCAGTTGTGTGTGGGTGGTTGAGACCCAACCAGGATCAAACCTATAAACACGTGTCGGTTCTTTTCCTATTTCTCACAAGTGTTTTCTCTTCTCATTGTCGTCTCTAAAGAAAACAGCAAAAGTTAAGAGTAATCAGGATGATTGAAGTTAACAACTGAGATTCTTGTCCACTAGGTTAATACAGTATGATATCGGATATCCTTTAGGTACCCCATGAATTGAGTGGGTGTATAAGTCCCAAACAAGATTCAGTTACTCAGCCGATCTAAAACAAGTTAAAAAAAAGTTCGAAACCCGGTTTATGATAGGTAGGCGTCATATACTATACTTCAAACTGAGGAAATTTGAGACCATTAAAATTACTTAAAACAACGCCAGGTGGGACTACACATGCCTTAACTTTTGATATATTATGGAGTTGTGTAAGAACTTTAGCATACAGCCACACCTGCATACTGATCTCGAGATGCAAAGATTTCCTCTGCATGGAACGTCACTTCAAAAAGAATTTTTGGTTCCTTCGAGTTCAAGCGACGCTCGAACGTGGGATGGAACGCCATTGCTTCTGACGTTGAGCCACTTTGTAGCGTCTTTGCGCAGATGTGGATGGTGGCCTCGTCGCAGTGAATGTCAAGGATTTCGACATTTTTTCAGGTTAAAATCAAAATCAATAGCACTATTTAGAGATTGAAAAAAGAGCAAGGCAATGGTGATGTTGGCGTCTAAAATGCAGTGCTCCCAAGAACAGCGAGACAATTCCAAAATTACAAGGAGCTGGCACCATAAATCAAAGATAAAATTAAGCAATGTCAAAGATTTTTCCTTGGAATTTTCTCTGTCAATAGCTCTGGCAAAAACTCGCAACGTCTACTTCCCTTTACTGTAAAAGGAAAAAAACATATAGTTCCTTGAAAAACGGCTTAAATACTGGCAAAGGTTTTGGATGACACCTTAAATGGTACTGGTGAACACTATTACTCCACCTTAAACCAATTTACTACCAAATGTAGTCACACTCTTATGTGATATATATTCCGAAAAAGCCGACTGAGGAACAATGCAGCCAAATGTAGCGTAACTCCTTCAGGTTGTTTGCGTGGTAATAAACCCTCGCTTAGTGTCGGGGTTTAAATTAAAATGGTATTTTCGAAACCGGAAAATATCAAACCTTTGTTTACGCAATGAATCTTCTAAATGTTAGTGTCATCTAGAAAAATTAATATAGTTTGAACCTGTAAACATGTTGCTACACGAGCGTTCTTCCTTGTCATTGTCATCTTTAGGGAAGTGGGCAAAAGTTAAGAATGGTCAATATGATTGAAGCTAAGGAGATTCTTGTCCAGTAGGTTAATACATTATGATCTCAAATATAGTAGATTTTGGTCGTTCATCATAATCCATGAGGTCCCCACGAAGCATTGAGTGGGTGTATACACATGTACACACATGCGTCATTTACGTTCCTAATTCATACCGGTATCTAAAACTAGTTAAAAATTCGATACCTGTTTCTGGTTGGTAGGTGTGATATACCCTATTTTAAGCAGTAGCAAATTCGAGACCAGAAAAACTATTTACAACATCACCAGAACTGCTCATGCTCATTAATATATTACCAGAGTTGTGTGAGAACTGTTGCATATTTCCATTCGTGAAAGGGTAAGACTCTTTTAACCTAACAAAGCCATAAAAACAACAATAAATTATAGAACGACCTTGTAAACAAGTTTATTCAAATCAAATTTTTACTGTTTATGAAGTAATCTAAAAGGTAGCCGATAACCTTCAAAGGAAAAACTTCCAGCTGAGCAATATCTAATTAGGCTTGTGTTTCTCCTACGCATTTATTTGAACCACAACTTGCCATTCTCTATTGTTTGAAAATCCATCGTAGTAAACTGAGTAAACGCATTTACGCCGGATCAATTACATTAAAAGTGCAGTTTTTGTTCACAATAGCCGGACAAAATCATTAGTCGGACCTCCGTCCTGACTTACTGCAAAAGCTGACGATTGATTTTGAGTAGGGGAATTAACCGGACGAAAAAGAAATAGGTTAATCTATCAGGATTTGGAAATTGTGGTCGTTACAGCTGTAAAATGTTTTTCGTCGCATTCTGAGGCGCAAAGGTTTCCTCTGCATGGAACTTTACTTCCACGGAACTCTGCAACGCCAAGTGTTGTCGCGGATCGTGGCTCACGCGTCGCAGTGTGTGTCAAGGAATTAGAAATTCTTTTCTCAAGTTAAAATTAAAATCGATACCACCATTTAAAGATTAAAAAATAACAAGAGAACGGTAGTTACAAGCGGCGTCTAAAATGCAGTGCTCCAAAGAACAGAGAGACAACTACCAAAAATTCATTCAAAATTAAGCTATATCAAGGACTTCGCCTCGGAATCTTCTGTATTAAAACTGGCAACCCCTATATCCCTCTACTATTAAAGACATAGAAACCCTCCTAAATACTGACTTCTTCTACCGAATAAAGGCGACAAACACAACACAGTGAAATGTGGTGCAACTCCTTTAGATTGTTTGATTGAAGTTTTACTCTTCTCAGAAGTGGGGTTTTAATTTCAATGGCTCTTCGAACTCGATCGGAAAATTCCAAACCATTTTTATCAGCAATGACTCTTCTAGATCTAGATGTTAGTAGTGGCACCTTAAGTTTAGACCTGTAAGCAGCCCCTGACGAGAGTACTCTCTCTTCTCATTTTCGTCTCTATCTAGTAGCTAAAGAAATACCAAAAGTTAAGAGTGGTTTGTCCAATGAGTTAACACTTCAGTAATGATCTCAAAATATTACATATTTTAATTGTTCACAGTTGACAGCTGACTACGACAAAACCTGTCATCTAAAAGTGTAGCTAATAACCCTAAAAACACCCAAAAACGTCTAGCTCATGCAACAATTAATATATAATTAGGTTTGAGTTTCTCCTGTGCATTAATTTGAGGTACAAATGGTCATTCTTCCATTGTTTGAAAACGTATTTGCGCCACTGAACGCAATTTTATGAAATTTCCAGTTTTTGTTCACAATGCATGGCCGGAAGAATTCATGAGTCGGACTTACATGCACTTACTGGAAGCTGACATTTAATTTTGAGGAAGGGAATTTAACACAAGGAACAAAACAAGGTTAAATCTATCAGTAAGACTTGTACAAAGAGGTGATTAGAGCCGTGAAATGTTTGTCGTCGAATACCGAGACCCTGAGCTTTCCGCTACTTGGAACTTCACTTCTACAGAATTCTGGTTCCTCCGATTTTAACCGACATTCGAAGGCGGGTTAATTCACTAAGCCCTACCGTGGAACAACTTTGTACAGACGTTTCGGAAATGCAGAATATGGCCTCATCACAGTGAATGTCAAGGATTTAGAGATTCTTTTTCAGGTTAAAATTAAAATCAATAGTACCATTTACAGAATTAAAAGAGAAAGACAACGGCGTCTAAAATACGGTGCTCCCAAGAACAGTCAGACAATTCCAACATTTTCCAGGAGCTTACGCCAAAATTCAAAGATAAAATTATATCAAGGACTTCACCTCGGAATCTGCAACTAATTTCTGTATTGAAACTGCCAACCTCTACTTCCCTCTACTTTAAAAGGTATACAAAATATATAGTACCTTAAAAACGGCGTGAATACTGGCTTCCAAAGGTTTTGGAGGACACTGTCAATGGTGGACACTATTACTTCACCTCAAATGAAATGGCTTGTAAACTCTTCTGATATGTTCCGAAAAAGACCATGAAACAATGCAGGCAAATGTGGTGGAACCCCTTCTGGTTATTTGCGTGGTAGTTACAGCCTGGCTCGATAGTGGGATTCAAATTTAAATGACTCTTCGAACCCGGAAAAAATTCCAAACCATTTTAATTAGTAATGAACATTCCGCATATTTGTGTCATCTACAAACACAATTTAGACCTGCGCTAATGTTGTTACAAAAGCGTTCTCTCTGCTCAATTTCGTCTCTAAAGAAATCAGCAAAAGTTAAGACTGGTCAGGATAATTGGAGTTCATCAGATTCTTGCCCAGTAATTGTACTCGTTGTCATCTCAAAATATTACAGATTTTGTTTATTTGGCATAATCCATTAAGTACACCCCGGATTATTGAGTGGAGTGGGTGTATGCGGCCCACTCAGGATTAAACCTGTAAACAAAATTCATTCACGGCTTAAAATTAATCCATCACATTTATTCCATTACGCATATATGCCACACATGACATTCCAATCTTAGCGGTATGCAGCCTGTTTGTCTTATGAATTGAACCTAGTTTAATGGCCTTAGCTCCCACGAGTCTCCCGTAGCTCAGTGGTAGAGCATCCGAACTAGTTATCCTGATAGGAGCAATCGGATTTTTGTCCGAGTATGCCTGTGTCACTTACTGAATAACACACCATTCTCACGCTTCATTTCCTTTCCTATTTCAGATCAACATTTTTTAAAAGAGACCTATTTCTGATAAGCCCGCTTCATCTACCCTGTTTCAATCTACAGCAAATTTAGACCAAACTTTACGACTTGAAACGTCCCCAGGTGGAACTGCACATGGCTATTAATATCAATCGAGCAACAATATAGCACACTGCTGTTCAGGGAAAAATAAAACTCTATTAACCCAACAAAGCCATAATACGAACCTATAAAATATAAAGAGCAAATGGACGAGGGGGTTAGTTTCTAAAGAAACTGTGGTGCTGCGTCGGTAAGGAGTAGAAACGATTGTTTCTGATAAAGGACTAACGGCACTCTACTCTCTTTACAGTGAGTAAATTACCTTAGCGACTTTGTTGATAAAACTGACCATTCGATATTCAGAACAGTCTTTAAAATTACCTTATTGAAATCAACATTTCCAGTTGTGTCACTGACTAAAGCACGTGCGACTCAGAATTGGCTATACAAACAATTCCCTCATCTAAAAGTGAGTTGGTAACTCTTAAAAGATCAACCTCCTAGTTCAAAAATATCTATTGTAAATAAGATTGCCATTGTGATTTTTTTTTATTTTATGCGTTGATTTGAACCTCTACGTTAATTTGGCGTTCTTAGAACTACCGTTTTAAAACTAATCGCTAAAACGCAGTGCTCACCAGAGCAGGAAGACTGAACTCTAAAAATTCGAGAATGTAACGCTACGGTTCAAAGATCCAATTTAGCTATGTCAAGGGCTTCGCCCATGCATCTTATAAAATAGTTTTATATTTAAACTGGCAACCTCTTGGACTAGCTCCCTATACTTCACAGTGAAACACCCAAATGCTGCAAACATTTTTTGAAGACACTATAATCGGTGAACAGTACTACTCCGCCTCAAACCAAATGGCTCATGATATGTTCCAAAAAGGGCCGACAAACAAAAATGCGAAATGGGCTTAATTCCTTCAGGATATTTGCGTGGTAGTCACAATCTTCTCGGCAGAGGGGTATAAATTATTATAAATGGTGCATCCAAACCCGGAAAAGTTCCAAGCCATTTTTATCAATAACGAATGTTCTAGATGTTAGTGCCACATACAAACACAATTTAAATGTTCTTACAAGAGCGTTCTCTCTTCTCGTTTTAGTCTCTAAGGAAATGAGAAAAAGTTAAGAATGTTCAGGATGATTGAAGTTAAGGAGATTCTTGTGCAGTAGGTTAACACATCATCATCTTCATCTCAAAATATCAAAGGTTTCGATTATTGGGACGGAGGTGGGTGTGTGGGTGTGGGTGAGATCCAACCAGGATCAAACCTATAAACATGTATTAGCTCTTTTCCTATTTCAGACCAGCACTTAAAAGAAGTTCAAAATTCGACACCTATTTGTGATAACTAGTTGTCATATACCCTATCGCTTTTGGGGGTGAGTCACAAGACTATTTTAATTGGCCAATCAGAATGAAGAAGGTGACCGATTTTACCGTATGTTTTCTCTGAGAACAATACATTTAGATACGAGATTAGAATATCATTTGAACAAAATACGGTGTAGTACCTTTATAAGATCGTTTCACATTCTTTGCGATGGCAACTCAGTTCTAATTATGAATGTCATTCTTCTCCTGTTCTCTTATTTGTGTAAGAACGAATACTGTATGGTGCAATACGTACATATAAATTTCACCAAGTGATGTTGTTTATTCACAAACGTTTTGGTTTTGTAAGATAAGCAGTCAGCTGCAAATCTTTCTTAGTCAAATTGACTTTTTATCGATTTTATATTTTCTTCTCAATTCAACAAATAAAAATGTTTTTCCTTGAGGTTAGTCGTTTTCTTTTTCTGTATAGGTCTTTAATAATACCGGTATAAACTGCGAGATTTCGTTACATACATACATACATACATACATACATACATACATACATACATACATACATACATACATACATACATACATACATACATACATACATACATACATACATACATACATACATACATACATACATACATACATACTTTATTGTTACCTCCCCAATGGGGCTTTTCAGGAACAATTATTTAAATACTTGAGTTACTAATAACTACACAATTAAAATAAATCAAATTTAAGAAAACAATTAGAACATTATCTAAACATATAATCGAGAAAAATACTAAAAATAAATGAAGTTCAGGAAGTATTTACAAAATTGTCTAAAAGCTTATTCTTTAAGGTACGTTTAAAAAACTTGAACCGAACGGCTTGATTTTAAAAGGGGGTCTAAATTGTTCCAAAGTCCAACAGTTCTGTAATAAAATGTTCTTTGACCTGAGGCTGTTTCAAAAAGAGGTACATTAAGCTTTTGGCCACTCCTAGTTCGGTAAGATAGGATCATCATTTACTGTCGTAAAACGAAAACGATTAGTAACTCTGGCCAATCACGAGAGTTTCAAACAGCGCAATGAACCAATCAGAACTCGAAGCAAAGGCATGTAACTGGAGCCAAGCGCGGGAAAACGCAAGGGAGCAGGGCGCGGTTGGTCTTGTGACTCACCCCCAAAAGCGATAGGGTATATGACAACTAGTTATCACAAATAGGTGTCGAATTTTGAACTTCTTCAAAAATCTCCTTTTTTCTATGGGGTTAGTCCAGAGTTTTTGGTCAAAAGTGGCCTAATTTTGAAATCTCCAGTTTTTCACTTGTTTATGTTTCTAGGGATCTCAGAATGTCGCAAAACACCCTTGGGAATCATTTTTAAGTGCAAATAACGTCCTGACAAAGAGTTTTCTGTTAAACTATCATCCTGAATTCATCTTTTTAGGTTATTTCTTTGTTCCGGTCCTTTGGGAGGTCTAAAAAGTGTCTCAGGGGACGTTTTTGGACGCACTGATTCGATTGGAAGCTTTTAAAAGAATATTTGTATTTCGTCCAAAAATCGACTATTTTCTAAGGGGTTTGTCCATGGTTTTTGGTCAAAAGTGGCCAAATTTTGAGGTCTGCATTTTTCACTTGTTTATGTCCCTAGGGATCTCAGAGTGTCGCAAAACGCCCTTGGGAATCATTTTTAAGTGAAAATAACGCCCTGACAAAGAATTGTCTGTTTAACATCTCACCCTGACTTCATCTTTTGTGGGCAATTTCTTTGTCCCTGGTCCATTGGGAGGACAAAAAAGTGTCTCATGGGACGTTTTTAAACACACTGATTCCATTGGAAGCTTTTAAAAGAATATTTGTATTTCGTCCAAAAATCGACTATTATCTAAGGGGTTAATCTAGGGTTTTTTGTCAAAAATGGCCAAATTTTGAAGTCTGCATTTTTTACTTGCTTATATCCCTAGGGATCTCAGAAACGCCCTTGGGAATCCTTTTTAAGTGTTAATAACGTCCTGACAAAGAATTTTCTGTTTAACTCTTACCCTGACTTCATGTTTTGTGGGCTATTTCTTTGTCCCTGGTCCATTGGGAGGCCTAAAATGTATCTCAGGGGATGTTTTTGGACACATTGGTTCGATTGGAAGCTTTTAAAAGAATATTTGTATTTCGTCTAAAAAAAAGACTTTTTCTAACGGTTTTGTCCAGGGTTTTTGGTCAAAAATGGCCAAATTTTGAAGTCTGCATTTTTTACTTGTTTATGTCCCTAGGGATCTCAGAGTGTCGTAAGACGCCCTTGGGAATCATTTTTAAGTGCAAATAACGCCCTGACAAAGATATGTTTCTTTATCTGTTTAACTCTCACCTTGACTTCATCTCTTGTGGGCTATTTCTTTGTCCCTGGTCCCTTCGGAGGACAAAGAAGTGTGGCAGGGGAGGTCTTTAGACTTACTGATTCGATTGGAAGCTTTTAAAAGAATATTTGTATTTCGTCCAAAAATTGACTTTTTTATAAGGGGTTAGTCCAGAATTATTGGTCAAAAGTGGCCAAATTTTGAAATCTGCAGTTTTTGACTTGTTTAGGTCACTAGGGATCTCAGAGTATCGCAAAACGCCCTTAGGAATCATTTTTTAGTGCAAATAACACCCTGACGGAGAATATTCTGTTTAACTCTCACCCTGACTTGATCTTTTGTGGGCTATTTCTTTGGTCCTGGTCCCTTGGTAGGCCTAAAAAGTGTCTCAGGGGATGTTGTTGGACACACTGATTCGATTGGAAGCTTTTAAAAGAATACTTGTATTTCGTCCAAGAATCGACTTTTTTCTAAGGGATTAGTCCATGGTTTTTCTTCAAAAATGGCCTAATTTTGAAGTCTGCATTTTTCACTTGTTTTTGTCCTTAGGGATATCAGAGTGTCTCAAAATGCCCTTGGGAATCATTTTTAAGTGCAAATAACTCCCTGACAAAGAATTTTCTGTTTAACATCTCACCCTGACTTCATCTTTTGTGGGCTATTTCTTTGTCCCTGGTCCCTTGGGAGGCCTAAAAAGTGTCTCAGGGGATGTTTTTGGACACACTGATTCGATTGGAAGCTTTTTAAAGAATATTTGCATTTCGTCCAAAAATCGACTATTATCTAAGGGGTTAATCTAGGGTTATTTGTCAAAAATGGCCAAATTTTGAAGTCTGCATTTTTTACTTCCCAAGGGTCCCTGGACAAAGAAATAGCCCACAAAAGATGAAGTCAGACTGAGAGTTAAACAGAAAATGCTTTGTCAGGGCATTATTTGTACTTAAAAATGATTCTCAAGGGAGTTCTACGACACTCCGAAATTCCTAGGGGTATAAAGAAGTGAAAACTGGCGACTTTAAAATTTGGTTATTTTTGACCAAAAAACCTGGAGTTACCCCTTTTAAAAAGGTCGATTTTTGGACGAAGTACAAATATTCTTTTAAAGCTTCCAATTTAATAAGCGTATGTTCAGAAACATCCCTGAGACGCTTTTTTGGCCTCCCAAAGGACCAGGGACAAAGAAATAACCCACAAAAGATGAAGTCAGGCTGAGAGGTAAAC